>NW_024735035.1:0-42500 GCF_018991925.1 Homarus americanus
CGACACACACACACACACGGGGCGACACACACCACTTGAGGCAGACACACACGCACGGGGCGACACACACACACCGGGGCGACACACACACACACGGGGCGACACACACACACGGGGCGACACACACACACACGGGGCGACACACACACACCTGAGCAACACACGGGGCAACACACACACACACACGAGGCGACACACACACACGGGGCGACACACCACGAGGCGGCACACACCGCACGGGCGACACACACACGGGGCGACACACACACACACGGGGCGACACACACACACGGGGCGACACACACACACACGGGCGACACACACACACCGAGGCAACACACGGGGCAACACACACACACACGGGCGACACACACACACGGGGCGACACACCACGAGGCAGCACACACACACGGGGCGACACACACACACGGGGCGACACACACACACACACGAGGCAACACACACGGGGCAACACACACACACACACGAGGCGACACACACACACGGGGCGACACACACACACGAGGCAACACACACGGGGCAACACACACACACACACACACGAGGCGACACACACACACGGGGCGACACACACTTGAGGCGGCACACACGCACGGGGCCCGACACACACACACGGGGCGACACACACACACGGGGCGACACACCACTTGAGGCAGCACACACACACACGGGGCGACACACACACACGGGGCGACACACACACGGGGCGACACACACACACGGGGCGACACACACACACACAGGGCGACACACACCGCGGGCGACACACACACGGGGCGACACACACACACGGGGCGACACACACACACGGGCGACACACACACACAGGCCGACACACACACACGGGCGACACACACACGGGCGACACACACACACACACACACGGGGCGACACACCACGAGGCGGCACACACGCACGGGGCGACACACACACACGGGGCGACACACACACGGGGCGACACACACACACACGGGGCGACACACACACACGGGAGCGACACACACACACACACGAGGCACACACACACGGGGCAACACACACACACACGAGGCGACACACACACGGGGCGACACACCACTGAGGCAGCACACACGCACGGGGCGACACACACACCACACAGGGCGACACCACACACACGGGGCGGACACACACACACGGGGCGACACACACACACGGGCGACACACACACACACACAGGCAACACACACGGGGCAACACACACACACACACACGAGGCGACACACACACGGGGCGACACACACACGAGGCAACACACACGGGGCAACACACACACACACACACGAGGCGACCTATTGCAATCACCCCAATACCCAAGCCTAATCTGTGAAAGTTTGTGTTTGACTGGGCTTATGCTGATATCGCAGGAGTCGTAGACCCTCAACAATTTGGCAACATGAAAACTTCCTCCACCACTCACTGTCTTGTCAGCTTTCTCGATTACATATACCGCCATCTCGAGAAACGAAAAACGTCTGTAGCTGTCGCCTTCATTGATTTCACTAAAGCTATTGACCTCGGGCTTCGGAGAAGTCTCATACCATGGCTTACAGACTTCCTCAGTGACCGACGCCAAGCTGTACGCTTCCGAGGGGCTGTCTCCACCTTTCAGTCACTCACCTGTGGCGTCCCCAAGGCACCAAGATGGGACCACTCTGCTTCCTTATGCTCATCAATGATGCCCTAAGAGAAGCCCCTGCTCGCTGGAAATATGTCGACGACTCCACCATTGGGATCAGCGTCAACAATTCCGCTCCCAACTATACCGCCCTTCAGGATTTATTGAACAGTCTCCAAACCTGGGCCACCAACAACCATGTCACCATCAACCATACCAAGACAATGGTTATGCACATCAACCTCTCCTCCGACATTGTCCCACCTCCTTCCATTACCCTAGGTCCGAACACACTCCAGGTTGTAGATTCCACGAAGCTCCTCGGCGTCACCATAGACAACAAACTAAATTGGAAACCACACGTCAGTGAAGTTGTCAAATCCTCCAGTTTCCGTCTCCACCTCCTCCGCCGACTCAAGTCCCTCGGAGTTCCCGCACACGAGCTCCTCAGTGTATACACAACATTCATACTCCCCAAGCTCACCTATGCCTCCCCCACCTGGTCTTCCTCCCTAAATGCCACACAACGTAAACACCTAGAAAAAGTGCAAAAGAGGGCATGCAAGATTATTCTCTCCCCTTCCTACTCCACATATCAAGAAGCGCTCAACAAACTGACCCTTTCGACTCTCACTGACCATCACCACGACCTCATCTGCAAATTTGGTAAGAAGCTTCTACACCATCCCCGACACCGGCCCCTACTACCACCTGAGATCCCCTGTCCGAGAATTGCTGTTCGACACCACAACCGCATCCAGCCCATACGTGCACGAACTGATCGCTATAAGAACAGCCCAGTCCCAACCATTGTAAAATTATCAATAACATGTAATAAATCAGTGTATTCACTCCCAGTAAACACTGCTCCCTACACTGTCACTATGTTGAAATGAACTGTATTTTGAGCTGATCCCCATCTAAGTTACTATATGTCTTATTTGTGTCACTTATGTCACTTGTATATTATTATTTTGTAATTGTAACCCATTCTTCAAATATGTAACTGTATATTTTCAGCCTTCTGGCTGCCAAGCTCTTTCACACAAAACCGTTAATTATTACATATATATATTATTACACAATACGGGCGACACACCACTTGGAGGCGGCACACACGCACGGGGCCCGACACACACACACACGGGGCGTCAACGTGAGGTGAGGTGTACAGAGTCGTGTTCTCATATATGACACATGAGGTAGGTTACTATGTTAAGATCCCAGTACAGGAAGAAGAGAAAAATACAGCGGAAACACAGATAAAGACAAGAGAGAGAGAGAGAAATGAAGGTAAAGAATAAGATAAGGAAAAGGAAAAATGAGATAAGGAAAGGGAGGATGTGAGAGAGAGAGAAATGAAGGTAAAGAATAAGGAAAAGGCAAAATGAGATAAGGAAAGGGAGGATGTGAGAGAGAGAGAAAGTAAGGGAAAAAAAGAAGATAAGGCAGGGGAAAAACTTGATAAAAGGGGGGAGGGGGAAATAAGATAAACAAAGGAAGGTGAAAAATAAGAAGGGATTTTTTGCACATTATTTTGTGACAGGAAGTTTAACATTTATAAATGATGATGACAACAGGAAGTAAAACCTATTTTAAGCTACATGGTTAAACACATTGCTGACCTTCTTTCTTTCCCTACATTATTTCCCCGCCACCAGATTAATTTCCCCACCATCAGATTAATTTCCCCACCATCAGATTAATCCCCCCCATCAGATTAATTTCCCCACCATCAGATTAATCTCCCCCCCCCCCTAATACTACCTGGTGGAATTAGGTTAGCTTAGGTTGGGTTAGGTTTACGCTATGATGGGTAATCTTAATGTGATATAAGCTGTGGGGGGTTAAGCTTCACGTGATCCCAGCTTCGTGTATAAGTATCACACACACACACACACACACACACACACACACACACACACACACACACACACACACACACACACACACACACACACACCTGGAAATCTGTCGACAACTCCACCAATCGGATCAGCGTCAACAATTGTGCTCCCGACTATACCGCCCTTCAGGATTTATTGAACAGTCTCCAAAACTGGGCCACCAACAACCACGTCACCATCAACCATACCAAGACCATGGTTATGCACATCAACCTCTCCTCCGACGTTGTCCCGCCTCCTTTCATTACTTTAGGTCCCAACACACTCCAGGTTGTAGACTCCACTAAGCTCCTCGGCGTCACCATAGACAACAAATTTAATTGGAAACCACACGTCAGTGAAGTAGTCAAATCCTCCAGTTTTCGTCTCCACCTCCTCCGCCGACTCAAGTCCCTCGGAGTTCCTGCCCCCGAGCTCCTCAGTGTTTACTCAACATTCATACTTCCCAAGCTCACCTATGCCTCCACTACCTGGTCTTCCTCCCTAAATGCCACACAACGTAAACACCTAGAAAAAGTGCAAAAGAGGGCATGCAAGATTATTCTCTGTCCTTCCTACTCCACACATCAAGAAGCGCTCAACACACTGACCCTTTCGACTCTCACTGACCATCACCACGACCTCATCTGCAAATTTGGTAAGAAGCTTCTGCACCATCCTCGACACCGGCTCCTACTACCACCTGAGATCCCTAGCCCGAGAATTGCTGTTCGACACCACTACCGCATCTAGCCCATACGTGCATGAACTGATCGCTATAAGAACCATTGTAAAAATTATCAATATCTTGCAATAAACCAGTGTATTCACTCCCAGTAAATACTACTTCTTGCACTGTCACTATGTTGAAATGCCCTGTAGTTTGAGCTTTTCCCCATCTAGTTATTATATATCTTATTTATATCACTTATGTTATTTGTATATTAGTTGTAATTCGAAACCCATTCCCCAAATATGTAACTGTATATTTTCAGCCTTCTACGCTGTCTTCCTTTTCCAATAAACCGTTATTTATTAACACGCACACACACACACACACACACACACACACACACACACACACACACACACACACACACACACACACACACACACACACACACACACACACACACACACACACACACACACACACACACACACACACACACACACACACACACACACACACACACACACACACACACACACACACACACACACACACACACACACACACACACACACACACACACACACACACACACACACACACACACACACACACACACACACACACACACACACACACACACACACACACACACACACACACACACACACACACACACACACACACACACACACACACACACACACACACACACACACACACACACACACACACACACACACACACACACACACACACACACACACACACACACACACACACACACACACACACACACACACACACACACACACACACACACACACACACACACACACACACACACACACACACACACACACACAAGGCCACACAAGCCACACACACACACACACATACATACATACACACACACACACACACATACACATACACACATACACACACACACACACATACATACATACATACATATACATATATACATACATACATACATACATACACATACATACATACATACATACATACATACATATACACACACACACACACACACACACACACACACTACCTACTATCATCATACCCTGGGTCTCTATTATACACAGTACATGAAAGGAGGCGATTGTCGGGGCGGTACACAGAGGCTCAGTGTCACGTTAGTAGGTCAGCACTTGGCGGCGTGACTAACAGAAACGAGTCTACCGGAGGGACGAAGGATTATGCTGTAGATTCTTCACAGCCAAGCAACACACAGCCCTGTTATGTGGCTCCCAGCACACCCTCCCTCACATCCCTAACCTCATTTAACCTAACCTAATCTAACGTAACCTAATCTAACCTCACCTAATCAAACCAAAGTTAAAGCTGGGTTCAGGGGTTCGGTACTAGTGAGTTACACCTGACCCTGGCGACCCCCTGAATCACTAGCCCTTACATAAGTACATAAGAACATGAGAACATAAGGAGTCTGCAATAGGCCGGTTGGCCTGTGCATGGCAGCTCCTGTCGAGAGTTACTACCACTCTCTATCATCCATGAATCTATCTAGCCTCCTTTTAAAACATTCCAGCGTTTCAGCACTTACTACAAAGTTGCTAAGCTTGTTCCACTCGTCCACCACCCTATTTGTGAACCAGTTCCTTCCTATCTCCCTCTTAAACCTAAACTTATCCAACTTGAATCCGTTGCTCCGAGTCCTGTCCTGCTCAGATATTGTAAGAACTTTATCTATATCGCCTTTATTGATTCCTTTCACCCACTTAAATACTTCTATCATATCTTACGAACCCCTCAGTACCACTCACCCGCACCCAAAACCTCTCATTATCTCATTACTACAAGTCTTTATCTTCGTTTTCCTGTGTTTTCTTATCCCCGTTCCGTTCCGTCCCGTCCCGGTCCTCCTATACCTGCGGCTTCCTATTATTCTTTCATATACTCTGGGTACGAATTGTAATGATTGAATATCAAACCATAGCTTACAGCCCAGAGAAGTACAACACATATAACAGTGAGTGTACAGACCTCGTGGCACCACCACATACCAGGTAGACACACCTTGGGTCGGGACCCAAGGGACCTGACCTGGTCCGCTAATTACTTGAATTAGCGGGGGACTTGACCTGCTACCACACCTCCAAGACACATCTGGGCATGACCACACCTGAACACAGCTGTCCAGATCTAACCAATTTAGTGTTAATTGGTAGAGGTCAAACGCCGGCTGTTGAGGGCCTATATAAAGGCCCTGCAGTCCTGCCCACGGGGATTATTCTGATTCTCAGTCTGGTTACTGTCATCTCTCTCCCGTCCAGGTCGTCATTCTGTTCACTAAAGGAGAGTCACGCTCGTCCCCTCCCCAGGCCGGGAGGGAGACCCCGGTGTCACCAGCTAAGCAGAGTCTCCCATAGGAGGCAGCCCAGCTAGCACCCACTGGGCCTACGTCAGGTTACACGTGAGTCTTGTCAGAACGATTCCTAGGGTGAGTTACCTACTGTGGGAAGTGTATTCCTTTCATGTTTGTGTCCGAGTCAGTGTCGAGTAATGTAACAATAATGTGCTAAGAACTCCGATATAATATTGACGTGTCTGTGTCATTGAGTGAATTAATAAATAGTTGTATCGAAGTGGTGTTTAACAAGTTGTCCCTTAAGAACGTACTACGTGATACGTAATATATGTGTATTGACATATGAGATAAGATAAGAGTATTATCAGTGTAAATAACTAACAGGCCACGCTACCTAACCTTCCTCTCTTTACATTCCTCCTACTATTCAACCTACCTATATGTAATATCTTCTTCTGGTGAGTTTTGTCTTACTATAGAATTATTCTACCCATCTGTCTATTCTGATCTGCCCCGCTACGGCTCCGCCTCTCTCACCTTGTCTCACTTAAGTCTGCCTCACCTCGCCCTGCCCCGCCCCTCCCCTCCCATCTTCACTCTAGTCTGCTACGCCCCTCCTCCTCCCTAGTTTGTCCCTCCTCAACCCCTCCCCACCCCCTCCTCGCCCCTCCCCGCTACACACACACCCAGACTGAGGCAGGTATAAGCCGCTAGTGACTCATCGTTGTGGTTCAGCTCTGACAACAAATGATCACTGGACCACAACACAACCCGGCCAGGGGGGAGGAAGGGAGGGTAGTGAACAACAACAAATACAACAACAACAACAACAGCAGCAACAACATAAAACCACAGCAACACCAAATACATCAACAAAAACAACAATGCATCAATAAAATCAACAACATCAATAAAAACAATAACAAATGGTTTAGATTCACAACATTTCACTTCCTTCACAAGAGCGTCAAGTCGGCACCCTTAACATAAGCCCTGGTAGGTGACTCGTTAAACCTGTATCTCTCATAAGCATTAATTATTGATGACTAGTGCAACAACATTATAATACACGGCGTAGTGATACATTCTAACATTAACGGATCAGGTCAAGTCAGGTCAGGTCAAACTCAAATTGCCTTCACCTCTCCTGAAACCTGTCCGTGGGATATGACGTCACGAGGCGGAAGTGGCACCAAGCACTGTTAGGTTCTAGTAATAATAGGTTCTGGTTCATAGGGCCCTGTCCTCATAGGCCCCTGGTCCTAATAGACCCCAGCCCAAATACATTGCAGTTTTAAGAGGAACTATTCTCAATTAGCCCAAGAAACTATTCCCTAGCACCCTTATACTGGCACCCTTATACTTCCACCCTTATACTGACACCCTTATACTGGCACCCTTATACTGGCACCCTTATACTGGCACCCCTATACTGACACCCTTATATTGGCACCCTTATACTGGCACCCTTATACTGGCACCCTTATACTGGCACCTTTGTACTGACATATACTGACACCCATATACTGGCACCCATATATTGGCACCTTTGTACTGGCATCATACTCGCACCCATATGTAGCACCTTATATTGCTTTTCCTTATATACTGGCACCCATATACATAACATATACTGACACCATATACTGACACCCTTATACGCTTATATGCTTGTATATACTTGGCACATATATTGGCACCCCTATGTGCCCTTATGCTGGCACCTTTGTGCTGGCATCATACTCCTTTACCCATATACTGTACCCTTATACTGACACCATATACTGGCACCATATATGGCACCCATATACTGACATATGCTGAGCACTTATATACTGGCACCCTTATGCTTGGCCATATACTGACACCCATATGCTGACACCCTTATGCTGGCTTACATGTATTGGCTGTATGTTGGCACTTGTATGCTGGCACCCTATGCTGACGCCCTTATGCTGACACCCATGCTGGCACCCATATATGGCACATGTACATATACTTGACTTGCCATATGTTGGCACTTATATGTTGGCACCCTATGCTGAGCACATATGCTGAGCATATATACTGACGCATATGCTGACACCCATATACTGACGCATATGCTGACACCCATATGCTGACGCGCTTATACTGGCACCTATGCACGACACCCATATGCTGGCTGTACATGCAGCTTTATACTGGCACCCTTATACTGGCACCCTTATACTGGCACCCTTATATTGGCACCCTTATACTTGGCACCTTTATACTGGCATCCTTACTCGCACCCATATACTGGCACCCTTATATTGGCACTCCCCCATGATGTCAGGAGGAGATAAATCCCTAACTTTTAACTTCTACTTTCCAAACTTTCTCTTCATTTCAAGCTAATACTTTCCAAACTAGTTAGCTCAGCTAGTTTTTACCTGGTCTGGCTCAATTCCTATCAAACTTTCTGTTGATTTATGCTAGTTTCTCGCTGTTATTTTCATTATTACTTATTCCTTGATTCTTAATTATCCCATTTTTTTCATATTTGAGTTTTTTTCGTCTGTTTTTATTTGTTGGGTTGGGTTGGGCTGGGCTGGGCTGGGCTGGGCACAGGAGTCACTGGCCGTCCACCACAATATGGCCGCAACTCTTAAAAATGACTTAATCTTGAAGCCCGCCAGGCGACCCCGAGCAAGAACTTGTCATAATAAACTTTCACGCCAATACTGAAGTCATATCACGGACGGATAGACGGCTGGATGGATAGTTAGACGGGTAGGTGGATATATAGACGGGTGGGCGGATATATAGATGTATAGGTGGATATAATAATAATGGTTGCCCCTCGCGTAACGAGGATGGCCGGCCCAATGGCCACCTAGGCGTGAATTTGTTTAAGGTGTAGAAGCTGTCGCCAACACAACAACCACGCACCATAAGTTAACAAGGTGCATGACCCAGTGTCAAGGAATAGTCTGAGAAGACCGGACAACTCGCCAACTGCACTGGCTAACCATTACCCCAGAACACGGTCCGCAAATCGATAATTATCATCCAGGTCCCCAATTACTGCTGGGTAGACAGAGGCAAATGGCGTAAAGAAACTTGCCCATAGTTTCACCCTACCCGGGGATCGAACCGAGGTCCACTCGCTCGCGAGGCAAGCATGCTGGCCATTACACCACAGACGGGTGGGCGGACGGAGAGATCTGGACGTGCGGTGACTAGGTTAGGTTAAGTCGGTGACTCATTTATTTCCACACAATATTTATCACTGCTGGTGGGTGGGTGGGGGCGGGGGGTCGATAGGGGTGGGTGGTAGGTGAGGGTGGTGGGAGGTGGATGGGGTGGGTGTGGTGTGGGTGGAGGGTAAGGAATGCGTAGAGACGACTGAGGTGTGACCTAGGCGCTGCAAGGCAGGAGGGGCCCGTGTGACTCAACACTCGCTCTCTACAACGTCTAAAAACTGGGTCACGTAAGTATAGAGGGAGGGAGAGGGAGGGAGGAGGGAGAGAGGAGGGAGGAGGGGGAGAGAGGGGAGGGGAGGGAGAGAGAGAGGGAGGGAGGGCAGAGAGAGGGAGGAGGGAGAGGGAGGGAGGGAGGACTCGGCAGTAACGTGGAGAGAGCAGCTGGGAATGTTGGCACTTATGACCCGTCTCTTGCCCTCCCTCCCTCCCTCTCTCTCCTCCCTCTCTCTCCTCCCTCCCTCTCCCTCCCTCCCTCCCTCCCCCCTCCCACATTCTCACCTGCTCACGCTGCTATCGCCTGATTGATGACGGATTAACAATAACTTCTCCCGGTTAATGCATAACAAAAATGGATAACCTGAGGATTAACAGCCCAGCTTATTACACTTTTAACCTAACCCCCGCACTGATTACGCCAGGAAATTGAGTCAGACAAGTACCGTAACACAAAGGAGGAGAGGGGGGAGGGGAGGGGGTAGGAGAGAGGGGGGAGTGTCAAGATAAACGAGTCACCCCTCCATCCCCAGCATCGAAGAAAACGGGAACTAGTCAACAGAAGGCCTCAATTTCCCCACGTTCAGAGGACCACACAGGCCCCCAGATCCTGTGAAAATTCGTCCATTATTTACACTCGACCCAAAAAACCCCTATACTGGTTAATGATTTTGTACCATATTAGTTTATAATTACATTTATATTAACTAATGTGTGAATAATAAAAACGACTGATAAATGATGATTAATGATGATAATGATAATGGTGAGAATATAATTATGACTTCAGGAGTAGCCATAGCGTCTCCCTTCATCATCGCCTCCTCCTCTTCCTCCTGCTTCTTCCTCCTCCTCCTCTTCCTTCTCCTCTTCCTCTTCCTTCTCCTCCTCCTCCTCCACGCTAACATGGGTACTATTGGGAGCCGATAACTTACACTCTCATGTCTCAAGGATGACTGAAGATAAGTGTGAGGGTGAGACAGGGAGGAGTGAGGGAGAGAGGGTGAGGGAGGGAGGGTGAGGGAGGGTGAGGGAGGGAGGGTGAGGGAGGGAGGTGGCACAGACTAATAACAGGAAGGCAGAGACTGATGAGGAACCTTGGTGATCAATGATTTAGTGTTATGGTGCGACCTGCTATCACTATCACTACCACCACTACCACCATCATCACCACCACCATCACTACACACCACCACCACCATCACTACCACCATCACCACCACTATCACTACCACCACCATCACTACCACCATCACTACCACCACCACCATCACTACTACCACCACCACCACCACCACCACTACCACCACCACTACCACCACCACTACACACCACCATCTACCACCCCACCACCAACACCAACACCAACAACACCACCACACCATCACCACCATATTATAACACAGTAAAGTGAGCAGCGGATGAATGGCTCACACACACACACACACACACACACACACACACACACACACACACACACACACACACACACACACACACACACACACTAGTTTCCTCCACTCCTCATCTGTCCCATTTATCGTCCCTCTTCCACCTCCCTCTCACCGTTGTATGCATAAGTAGAGTAATCAGTACCTCTCCCACATGTTACAAATACAACCAAACACAACCAAAACACAACCACAACACAACCACAATACAACCAAAACACAACCACAAATACAACCACAACACAACCACAATACAACCCCGGCCAGGCGTGTAACCATGTTGTGTCGTGTTAACAGCTTACGAGGGTGAAAGGCAGAGGGGGGGGTTAAAGGTCGGCCATGTGGAGTGGGGTGAGAGGGAGGGGTGGGAGAGGGAGAGACAGAGAGACAGGGAGGGAGAAGGAGGAAGGAGGGAGAGAGGCTGAGAGGGAGGGGAGAGAGGGGGTGGAGGGCAAGGGAGGGAGGGCTGACGTGACTATGTGAAGGAGGGAGAGGGCAAGGAGGAAGGAAGGGAGAGAAGGGTAAGGGAGGGGAGAGGGGCTGAGGGAGGGGAGAGGGAGTGAGGGGCCAGGAGGGAGGGCTGACGACTATGTGAAGGAGGAGAGAGAGGCGGAGGGAAGTGTGAGGGAGGGAGGAGGGAAGTAGGGAGCTCACGTGATGTTTCAGAAGACCTTAAGACTGGGGTCTGTGGGACTGGGGTCTTTAGGACTGGGGTCTCAATGGGACTGGGGTCTTTAGGACTGGGGTCTATAGGACTGGGGATGTACTGGGGTCTATTACTGGGGTCTTTAGGACTGGGGTCTATTAGGACTGGGGTCTATTAGGACTGGGTGCATTAGCAGTGGGACCAATTAGTACTAAGGCCATTACTCCAGGGCCAAGGTAATGATGGTAACACACGAGGCTCTGGGTTGTGTCTCAGGTCAGGAGGTGAGAGGCTGGGGGGAGGGAAGAGGGGGGAAGAGGGGAAGAGAGAGAGAGGGAGAGGGAAGGAAGAGGAGGGGAGGGGAGAGAGGGAAGGAGAGGGAAGGGGGGAGAAGAGAGAGAGAGGAGGGAGGGAGGAGGGAGGAGGAGGGAGGGAGTAGGAGAAGAGAGGTACATATAACGAGTGTCAACAAACAGGTTCAGTTGGCACTCAGGAACAGAGCGCACAACAGTTCCCAGTGCATCTTTTCCATCCATTTTTTTATATTCTCATCATCAGATTTTTACTTCCTCTTTTTCTTGTTTTTCTTTTTTATATTCTATTTTTTTCTATTTTCTTTCACTATACTTACTTATGTTGCTTATCTATTTTCACACAAGTCGTTTCTTAGTGTGTGTGTGTGTGTGTGTGTGTGTGTGTGTGTAAGTCGGTCACCTGTACGAGCCAATCACCGTGACGCAGGTATATAGGTGAGCCCAGCCAACAACAGGTGTGACTCATCCTGGACATGACAGCAGGGTACCAGACGTCAAGAGGCTTCATGACCCTAACTAGCTGACGTATCCCTGAGGAGGAGGAGAGGAAGAAGAAGAGGGAGAGGAAGATGAAGAAGAAGAAGAAGGAAATAATCCACACTAACATAACTGTTCATCACACGTCACTACACTGGGGAATCGAACTCTGGGACAAAGGGACAACGAACCCCAACACAATACCCACCCACCACCGTACCCAAAACAAACCCGGAAGACCCAGTGATATATTTTGATCCTTAAGTCTTGATAGTATAAAATCTCTCTCTCTCTCTCTCTCTCTCTCTCTGGCCCTTAGAGAGGTCAAGAGAAAGTGCCAACTATACACAGGCACTACATGACACCTCCCCTGGCACTGGTTCAATGTACTCAAGCTCAGATATGTGGGGAGGTAAGGGCCTGTGACGTCATCAACAAGTGAGTTACAGGTGAGAGCATTAAATACACACCTCCCAGGTAAGGTGTGTGTGTGTGTGTGTGTGTGTGTGTGTGTGTGTGTGTAGCGAATCAAGTAAAATTATTGTTGTTTTTCATTAGAATTATCAAACCAACCTACCTACCAAACCAACCAACACACCAAATCTAATCTAATCTAACCTAACCCAACCTAACCAGCACAGGTAAAGTCTTTGTGATCAGCCCAGGTGTGGTGTGACGTCAGCATAGACCATTGATGTGGGTCTGTGAAGCCTTGGGAGAGAGAGAGAGAGAGAGAGAGAGAGAGAGAGAGAGAGAGAGAGAGAGAGAGAGGACTTGTGTAGAGGAAAGATTACCCCGTCACCACCCCCCTCACCACCTCCTCACCACCACTCCCTCACCACCACATAACCATTTTAAATCTTTCTATAAACTTTTTCACGAAATTCCAACAGCTAGACTTAATACAGGTAAGAAATTAATTAATCCCGGGAAGGAATACAGATGAAGGTATAGTTTTACAGGTAAGTTAATTAGAAGGGCTGATTCACCTGTACACTTCCACGGCATTATTTATTGTGGTTTTGTTGGGTTGGGTTAAGTTAGGTTGGGTTAGGTTAGGTTGGGTTAAGAGTTAAGTTAGGTTGGGTTAGGTTAAGTTAGGTTGGGTTAGGTTAAGTTAGGTTAGGTTAAGGTTAGGTTGGGTTGGGTTAAGTTAGGTTAGGTTGCTGGGTTAGGTTAGGTTGGGTTAGGTTTAAGTTAGTTTGGGTTAGGTTAGGTTGGGTTAGGTTAAGTTAGGTTGGGTTAGGTTAGGTTTAAGAGGAAATATATTTTATTTTCTATAATTTTACCTCAAAATAACCAAACCTAACCCAATGATAATCAAAAATAATTAATGGTAAAACCTTTGTTTTATTTCATGACATCAGTACTCTAAAGGGTCCTCGGAGGCCCTCTGAATGTTGGCGTTCGCGAGAGAAATGCGGATTGCAATTATTCTTGACATGTAAACAAAACGACTGGCGGCGTCTTGTGACAGGTGAGGCCTGGGGAAACACACACACATACGTACACACATACACACATACGTACACACATTAGTCTAGGTTAGGTTAGGTTAGGTCAGGTCAGGTCAGGTCAGGTTGTCATCACCTATCACCATGGCTTAGAGGAGTGGCCGTTCCATGTACATAGTATGAGTTCCTGATCAGATGGGCCCCAGTCCTGATAAGCCCTGGTATATTAGGGTTAGGGACCAGTCGTAAAGGTTAGGGTTATGTTCGGGGGCCTGTTAAGAGTTGGGGCCTGTTAGAGTTGGGGCCTGAGAGTTGGGGCCTGTTAAGAGTTGGGGCCTGTTAAGAGTTGGGGCCTGTTAAGAGTTGGGGCCTGTTAAGAGTTGGGGCCTGTTAGAGTTGGGGCCTGTTAGAGTTGGGGCCTGTTATAGAGTTGGGGCCTGTAGAGTTGGGGCCTGTTAAGAGTTGGGGCCTGTAAGAGTTGGGGCCTATTAGGGTCTGTTAAGAGTTGGGGCCTGTTAGAGTTGGGGCCTGTTAGAGTTGGGGCCTGCTAGAGTTGGGGCCTGTTAAGAGTTGGGGCCTAGAGTTGGGGCCTGTTAAGAGTTGGGGCCTATTAAGTGGGGCCCATTTGATATCAACCCGACATATCCTGATGGAATTCCAAGGTGAACACACATGGGTTTACAAAAGGGAAAATCTTGTCTAACAAATCTGCTGACGTTTTAGAAAGTCTTCGAGGTAGTAGAAATAACGGAAATTACGATGTTATTTACTTAGAGTTTAGCAAAGCATTTGACAGAGCACCACATCAGAGGCTTCTGAGTAAAGTTAAGGCTCATGGTATCGAGAAAGTTTAAATTGGATAAAATCATGGCTCACCGATAGAACGCAGAGGGTCAGCGTAGATGGTGTTAAATCTGAGGGGGGCCGTGTAACCAGAGGGTTCCCAGGGATCAGTACTGGGTCCACTCTTGTTCATAATTTACATAAACGTTCTAGATACTGGGATCAGCAGTGACATAAGCAGTTTGCAGATAACACCAAAATAAGGGCTGCAGATTAATTCAGGGCAGGATGCAAATGCAACAGGAGAATTAAATAAACTGCAGGGGTGGTCAGAAAATGGCAAATGGAATTCAACACCAGTAAGTGCAGCGTACTTAATATTGGAAGAACAAATACTATCACATCAACCTAGAAGAAGTCGACTTGTGAAAGAGACAAGGTACTTATAGCGGACCTACAGCACAGTGCGTTAATGTTCGAAATAAGGCAAGCAAATGGTTTTATATCTAGAAGTGTATAAGCAAAGTGCAGAGGTCTTATTGCAACTATATCTTGCGCTAGTCAGGCCGCACCTGGATTATGTTGTTCAGTTCTGGTGCCCCTATTATAGAATGAATATCAATTCACTGGAGTCGGTGCAGCGAAGAATGACGAAAATGATTCCGGGACTTAGAAACCTTCCATATCAGGATAGGTTAAAGCTAAACTTGCATTCCCTAGAAAGACGAAGAGTGCGGGAGATATGATAGAAGTATTTAAGTGGGTGAAAGGAATCAATAAAGGGGATATAGATAAAGTTCTTATAATATCCGAGCAGGATAGGACTCGGAACAACGGATTTAAGTTGAATAAGTTTAGGTTTAGGAGGAGATAGGAAGGAACTGGTTCACAAATAGGGTGGTGGACGAGTGGAACAAGCTTAGCAACTTTGTAGTAAGTGCTGGAACTCTGGAAAGTTTCAAAAGAAGCTAGATAGATTCATGGATGATAGAGAGTGGTAGTAACTCTCGACAGGAACATGCACAGGCCAACCGGCCTATTGCAGACTCCTTATTTTCTTATGTTCTTATGTACACACACACACACGAAGGCAAACATTACGGTGAGTTTCGAGTAAGACTTGAGTAAATTCCTCGGAAGTAAGACATCTTAAGTGTGGGGCCATAAGCAGGTGTTTCCTCCGTTCGTTGAGAGGGACATCTTGGTCTCTCTCTCTCCCTCAAGGTCCTACTTCACCACTCTACCTTACTCTACAGGCTCGTCCTTCGCCTTGTGGTCAGTGAGTGGCTGTGGTGTGTCGTGAGTGGCTGTGTGATTGCGTCCGGTGAGTGGCTGTTGTGAGTATCTGCGGTAAATGCCTGCGGTAAGAAAGCACCCGGCCCCCCGTAGTGTGTGTGGAGGTCGCCGCATCTGCCTCTCCTCCACCCAAGTCAAATTTCCGGCCAGGATGATTCACCGGGGTGTGACGTAGGCGGTGACGTCAGAGGCTGTCCCCCCCGAGCCGTCACACGCCAGCCAAGACTGTCACCTTACTACTCCCTCACACCACCCACACCACCCCACCACCTATAATATTCCCATCCACACAAAATTTCAACCACACCTTGAATCAACTCATTAACATCCCTGAGGTAAACTATCACGTCACACCTGCTTCAGCTGCACCGTCAGGCAGGTACTGTGACGTAGGTGTGACGTTACGTAACCACAGTGGCGCTGAGTGGTGCATGATGGAGAGATGGAGGGAGAAGAAGTGCGGAGTAAGCGGGGTGAGGAGGGGGAGGGGGGGTGTAGGGGAAGCGGAAGGGGGGAAGGGGTGATCATATCTGGCAGTCAGTATGTGTAAGGTGGTCAATACTAAACGAGCCGACAACTCCCCATCGTGTTCCTTCTACTACGACTACTACTACGACTACTACTACTACAACACCCACCTCAGTACCCTTTAATTTGCATTACCCCACACCCACCACCTACCTCACCGGGCTATACCTAACAACCCAACACAATTAGAAGAGGAATAGAAGCATTAGGAGGGAGGGAGAGAGAGGGAGGGAGAAGAGAGGAAGAGAGGTGTGAGAGAGGGGGACAAGATATTTTACACCAGCCATGACATCGCCCCCCTCCCTCCCAGCACCCAGCTGAGGCCGTAACATCAGCAGGCACCGGAGAAGAGGAGGAAGAAGAGAGGAGAGAGAGGAAAGAGGTAGAAGGAGAGGAGAGAAGGGTCAGACAAGGGCAACACCACCCACGTCAATACCATCCCTTTGGTATAGTCATAACCCCAGTGTCAGGAGGAGGAGCAAGGAGTCACAACTGCTGACGCCCTCCACCACCAGTACGACTGCAGCACAAATTCTGGATAAATGTATTCCTGAGACGAGACCTAAGAGGCTGACCATGTGAGGGAGGGCAGTGATACATGGGTGACACATACAGGGACACACACATACAGGGCCACATACAGAGGGGCCACATACAGGGGGACACACATACAGGGGGC
Organism: Homarus americanus; assembly: GCF_018991925.1. Classification (NCBI taxonomy): domain Eukaryota; kingdom Metazoa; phylum Arthropoda; class Malacostraca; order Decapoda; family Nephropidae; genus Homarus; species Homarus americanus. Next base: position 17,641 of record NW_024735035.1, read on the forward strand.
ACATACAGGGCACATACAGGGGCCACATACAGGGGACACATACAGGGACACATACAGGGGGCACATACAGGGGCACACACAGGGCCACAGGGGGACACATACAGGGGACACATACAGGGGGACACATACAGGGGCACATACAGGGGACACATACAGGGGGACATACAGGGACACATACAGGGGACACATACAGGGCATACAGGGGGGCACATACAGGGGCACATACAGGGGCCACATACAGGGGACACATACAGGGGACACACATACAGGGGGCACATACAGGGGGGCACATACAGGGGCCACATACAGGGGACATACAGGGACACACATACAGGGGGCCACATACAGGGGCAAAGGCACATACAGGGGCCACATACACAGGGGGCACATACAGGGGGCATACAGGGGGACACATACAGGGACACATACAGGGGGACACATACAGGGACACACACACAGGGGCCACATACAGGGGGACACATACAGAGGGGGCGCCACAGGGGACACACAGGACACACACATACAGGGGCCACATACAGGGGGCACACCAGAGGGGGCACATACAGGGGCCACATACAGGGGACACATACAGGGGCCACATACAGGGGGCCACATACAGGGGCCACATACATGGGGAACCACATACAAAGAAACATATAATTAATATAATCCTCACAATAATAAAAATAACACTAATAATAATAATAATATATATAATAATAAAAACATAAAAACTGTAATAACATTGATGATCAAACATCACGGTAAATATAACAAAAGGCTCAAGGGATAACTCAAGTAGTCTAGGAGCTATAAACTAGAAGAGAGAGCAATATTGGGTGGTAGCAGAGGTCCTCCCCTCCCCCAGCAGGCACAGGTCTTCCCCCAGCAGGCAGGTGTTGGTAATGGCCTCAGCTTCCCCTTATTATGTTGGACTCCTCCCACACTCCGCTCCATCATCAACAACGCCTTAATCTTTTTATTTTTCTCCCTCATAGCAGTGTGTTGACGTGAGAGAGAGAGAGAGAGCAGCAGTAGGTTCATGGTGTCTCCTACTGAACGTGGAGCAGACGAACTGGTCACTCCCACCAGCGTCGGACAGTCACCAAGCCAGACTGTATATGGTTGCGCTGACTCACCACCAACGACACACAACCTCCCACATCCCTAGTGCTGGGGATACCTTTCTTCAACACACACACACACACACACACACCTGTGATCGTATGGAAAAAAACACAAATTATCATTTCATTAATAACCCAAGATTTTTAATTAGTGTGTATGTAAGGTAATGACTGTCATGAGAGGGACTTTGTTAAATCTTTAATTTACGTGGAAATAAGAAATAAGTGAATGTAGTAAAGTTTGGTACAGTGTGTCTCAAGATGATGATGGTAATACTTGGAAGTTGTGGGGTAGTTACGATGGGAGAGGTGATGAAGGAAGCAGGGAAGGAAGGAAGGGAAGGAGGAACGAGGTAATGAAGACAAGGGAAAGAGGGAGACGAGGTGATGAAGGGAAGGAGGGAGGAAGGAGGGAGACGAGGTAATGAAGGCAAGGGAAAGAGGGAGGCGAGGTGATGAGGAAGGAGGGAAGGAAGGAAGGGAAGGAGGGAGACGAGGTAATGAAGGCAAGGGAAAGAGGGAGACGAGGTGATGAAGGGAAGGAGGTGAAGGAAAGGAGGGAGGGTTATCGTTCTGTTCACTCTTACTGCCCACACACTGTACTACAGGTGGCCCCTTCCTTTGCCATTTCCCCTCCTCTCTCTTTCCCTCCTCCTTCCTCCTCCCCCCCTGGCCTGCCCAAACACCTTTACTACAAGTGTCCCTCTCCTCCCTCAGGTCCCCCATCCCGATCTGTGAGAGGGGTAACGTGGGTGTGTGTGGAGGGGGGGGCGCAGGGTGATGGGTATGCTGGATGGTTGTTAATGGGAGGCCTCTAACCACCATTAGCGCCATTAACCCAGAGTAATACCCAGTTCATCACGAGCCTTGTCCACTCTCTCGGCCAACGCATAACTACGTCAGTAAGAAATGCTTCCTTAACTACGACCGTGTTCTTTAGTGGAGAGAGAGAGAGAGAGAGAGAGAGAGAGAGTAATGTCTCCACCCACTACACTTACACTACCTGCAGCCACGAAGGAATGTCAATAACCACCATCACCAACAACCACCATTCACCACCACCAGATCACCCACTAAGCAGCTCGTTGGTCTGACTGTCTTTCACCCTGACCTAATCTAATTTAGTGTGGGCCAAGTGATGACCTGATGCCTCGCCTCTAACTCTGACAACACGCCAATCACTCTTGTTCTAATGGCCCCAACCTATTATAATTGGGCCCCTGTTCTAATTGGCCCCAACCTATTATAAATGGGCCCCTGTTCTATTTAGTCCCAACCTATTATAAATGGGCTCCCGTTCTAATTGGCCCCAAGGCCCCAACCTAATATAATTGGGGCCCTTGTTCTAATTAGCCCTAACCTATTATAATTGGACCCCTGTTCTAATTGGCCCCAACCTATTAAAATTGGGAGTTTAGTCCTAATGGGTCCCCAAACCTGACCTAACTTAACCACCCGATAAAGTTGGGTTAAATTGGGACCCTTTTGGACTAGACTAAATAGGTTGAGGCCCACGACTATTTTATCTTTATCACTTTTGTCCTATCTCCCTCTTCATCACTCTCTCTCTCTCTTATCTTCTTATCTTATCATCTTCCTCAATTCCTTCTTCCACTTCTGTCTCTGTCTTCCGTCTCAAGAACACACACACACACACACACACACACACACACACACACACACACACACACACACACACACACACACACACACACACCCGTGATTGCTCTCCGACCTAATTCCATGGGAGGATGCGGTGTGTGGACAGTAGTGGCACCCCTGGCACTGAGAGAGAGAGAGAGAGAGAGAGAGAGAGAGACTCCAATCTCGTTTAAAATCGATACCAACAGTGGTGGAGGCGAAGTCTGCACCTCCACACCGTCGAGTTCTCCAGATAACGCATGATGCTGACGGTGGCTGACGGTGTGGTGTGGTGGTGGTGGTGGTGGAGGTGTGGTGTGGTGGTGGTGATGATGAAGAGGATATAGTGAAGAAAGAATAACTAATGAAGAGTTAGGGAAGAAGAGAACACGTGTGGGTGACAGTGTTGATAAATTGTGACGAAGCAGAGATGATAATGGTGGTGGTGATGGTGATGGTGATGATGGTGATGGTGATGATGGTGATGGTGATGATGGTGATGGTGATGATGGTGATGATGGTGATGATACACGCCAGTCCAAGTAACGAAATTGTAAAACAAAAACATAATAATAATAATAATAATAATAATAATTATGATAATAATAATAATAATAATAATAATAATAATAAAGTACATAAGTGTGGGCCAGACAGGGGTACACCGCCACCCTCCACCACCAACAGTTCCTCGCCTGTTATGCAAATAAACTTCTACTTGGCATTCCTAGCATTACTCTGTTTCCTACACTACCACCACCACTACCACCACTACTACAACTATTACCACAACCCCCACCGCTACCACCATCCACTGGAACAACTACTCGAAGGCGTGATTGAGTCTTCATGATAATTGTAAACATCTTTAGTCAAAGTTACTTAACCTAACCTAACCTAACCTAACCTAACCTAACCACAACACACCTGACCTTAATTAAATCCAGGAGTAAACAGGTGAGTAAATGAGACAGTCGAGGGAAAATATTAATCGTAAACAGGGCCTTCCGGTATATTACGAGCCCTAGCCAGCACCAGCGTCCGGAACCTCATGAGAAACGCAAACCAGCAGTGTCAGGTAGCAGTGATGGCAGCGTCGGGTGGCAGTGATGGTAGCGTCGGGGCAGTGATAGTCGGGGCAGTGATGGTAGGTCGGGCGGCAGTGATGAGTGTCGGGGGCAGTGATGGTAGTGTCAGGTGAGGATGACGTCGGTGGCAGTGATGGTAGCGTCGGGTGGCAGTGATGGTAGCGTCGGCGGCAGTGATGGTAGTGTCGGGCGGCAGTGATGGTAGTGTCGGGCGGCAGTGATGTACCGGCAGTGATGGTAGTGTCGGTGGCAGTGATGGCAGCGTCGGGTGGCAGTGATGGTAGGTCGGGTGATGGTAGTGTCGGGTGGCAGTGATGGCAGTGTCGGGTGGCAGTGATGGTAGTGTCGGGTGGCAGTGATGGTAGTGTCGGGCGGCAGTGATGGTAGCGTCGGGTGGCAGTGATGGTAGCGTCGGGCGGCAGTGATGGTAGCGTCGGGGCAGGATGGCAGCGTCGGGTGGGTGATGGTAGGTCGGGCGCATTGGCAGCGCCGGTGGCAGGATGGTAGCCGGCGGATGGTAGTGTCGGCAGTGATGGTAGTGTCGGGTGGCAGTGATGGTAGTGTCGGGCGGCAGTGATGGGCGTCGGGCAGTGATGGCAGCGTCGGGGGTGGCAGCGTCGGCGGTCTTCTACCAAACCAGAGATCCTCGTGGGTGAGATGAAAGGTGCCGGGCCAGCCAGGGCATTGGAGGAGGTGGGCGTAGTGGTGATGGTGTGGGCGTGGTGTGGGGGTGGGTGTGGAATTAGTAGGCGTGGTGGTGATGGTGTGGGCGTGGCGATGATGATGTGGGCGTGGCGGTGATGGTGTGGGCGTGGCGGTGACGGTGTGGGCTTGGCGGTGACGGTGTGGGGATAGTCCTGGGCTGTGGGGGCGTCTTGGAAGGCTAGACACATCCCTTATAACGTAGTAGGCTTGTTTCTATCCTTACACACTATCCTTCCTTTCTATCTTCTCTCCATCACTCCTCCTTCCTTCTAAACCCTCCATCTACCTCCTCCTCCTCTTCCAAAGGCCCTTATGAAAATTAATTCATCACCTCGGGAACCCGTTTAAAATCCTATCCCCCTTCCCGTCCCTCTCTCGTGCCTCTTCGTCTCCCCATCGTCCTCCTTCGTCCCTTTTTCGTCACTCTCTAGTCCGACCTTCGTCCCCGTCCCTCATCGGCCCTAAAACTAGCCCAATGTTAACCCTTTACTATCCATCACGTCATCATCGTGTAACCTCCTATCTACAACTGTCGTGTGGAGAGGACCTGGACCGCCCCTCCCCCCTGCGCATGCGTCGACCAGCTCCCCCCTCTACCTCCTCTTCCTACTGTTGTCTGGCGAGGGACTACGACCTCCTCTTCTGGTAGACTACATATACCTACTAGCTGTTCCTACTAGCTGTTCTTACGAGCATATAATAGTTATATTTATTATGTCTACAAGACTTGGTGAGAGCGAGCGTTAATCTCCTTGGTTATGCCTGGATATAGAGGCACTTGGGGTAGTGTTGTGTTAGATAGGGTTGTGTTTGTTGTATGTTTTTTTTTGTGTTGTGTAGTGTTTTGTTTGTGTTGCGTGTCCCCCACCACCACCACTAACACCCCACCATCTAACACGACAGCGGACCATTTTAACAAGCATGAGTTTCGTCCTCTCAATGACATACCAGCAACGTCAAGACAACACCCCTGATAGCTGACGTACAGGAAGGAGAGAGAGAGAGAGAGAGAGAGAGATCAGTAACAATAGTTGTCAAGAGAGGGCGGCGCACTAACGAACTGCCCTGTATCTCACATGCTCTCAGGGGCCGCAAAGGTCACCGGAAGGTCACCCTGGCACTACTCAAGGTCGTCTCCACTTCACTTACACTACCACCCCCCACCCTCAGCACCACTCTCACCCTCCCCCACTTGTGATACACATACTTCACATGGCTCACTCACACTCAGACTTTCTCGAGGATGACTTACACAGGTGGAGGAGTAGCGAAGAGTAGTTACCTGTGTTATTACCTTCCCTGTTTACACCTTAATGACTTGATGGAGTAGTTACTAATAAAGTGTGCGGTGACCTGTGGTGTAATGGTCAGCATGCTTACCTCGCAAGCAAGCGAACCCGAGTTCGATCCCCGGGCAGGGTGAAACTATGGGCAAGTTTCTTTGCCATTTGCCTCTGTCTACCCAGCAGAAAATTGGGCATCTGGATGTTAATGTATCTGTGGATCGTGTTCCGGGGTAATGGTGAGCCAGTGCAGTTGGCAAGTTGTCCGGTCTTCTCGGACTATTGCTTATCACTGGGTCATGCAGCTCGTTAACTCAGGGTGGTGTTGGTTTGACAGCTTACCAAACCGTCTGCAGCTCGTTAACTCAGGGTGTGGTTGTTGTGTTGGCGACAGCTTCTACACCTTAAACATTGGGTCATGCAGCTCGTTAACTCAGGGTGTGGTTGTTGTGTTGGCGACAGCTTCTACCTTAAACACTGGGTCATGCAGCTTGTTAACTCAGGGTGTGGTTGTTGTGTTGGCGACAGCTTCTACACCTAAACATGGGTCTGGCCGTTAACTCAGGGTGGTTGTGTTGGCGACCTTACACAAACACTGGGTCATGCAGCTCGTTAACTCAGGGTGTGGTTGTTGTGTTGGCGACAGCTTCTACACCTTAAACACTGGGTCATGCAGCTCGTTAACTCAGGGTGTGGTTGTTGTGTTGGCGACAGCTTCTACATAAACATGGGTCATGGAGCTTGTTAACTCAGGGTGTGGTTGTTGTGTTGGCGACAGCTTCTACATAAACACTGGGTCTTGCAGCCTCGTTAACTCAGGGTGTGGTTGTTGTGTTGGCGACAGCTTCTACACCTTAAACAAATTCACGCCTAGGTGGCCCGAGGGCTGGCCATCCTCGTTACAGGAGGGGCAACCATTATGTATGTGTGTGTGTGTGTGTGTGTGTGTGTGTGTGTGTGTAGTAATGGTCAAGTGCTGCGGCGTCTCACCAGTACTTCCTGGGTTCGAGTCCCGATATAAACATGTCTCAGATGTAAATACCAGGTTTCAGTACGGAGTTATTTCAATCACAACAACTGGTGTCTTGTCCCAGTAAAGGGCCGATTCATTTGCAAGTACACCGTTCGAATCCCGATAGAGGGTACTCAAGTCCCGGTACAGAGTTGGAATCCCGGTACAACGCAGCCTTGAGGAATGTTGTGAGACAAAGAGGGTGAGTGGTGACGTCACAGCTGACTCATCGATAGGTCACACATGTTGACTGAAACAATAATGAGGGGGTGTATGTCAGGGGGGGAGGGGTGTATGTCAGGAGGGGTGTATGTCAGGAGGGGGAGGGTGTATGTCAGGAGGGAGAGGGGTGTATGTCAGGAGGGAGGGGTGTATGTCAGGAGGGAGGGTGTATGTCAGGAGGGGTGTATGTCAGGAGGGAGGGTGTATGTCAGGAGGGAGGGGTGTATGTCAGGAGGGCAGGGGGGTGTGTATGTCAGGAGGGAGGGGTGTATGTCAGGAGGGGTGTGTGTCAGGAGGGAGGGTGTATGTCCAGGAGGAGGGTGTATGTCAGGAGGGAGGGGGTGTATGTCAGGAGGGAGGGGGTGTATGGCCGGGAGGGGTGTAGCGGGGAGGGTGTATGTCAGGAGGGAGGGGGTGTATGTCAGGAGGGGGAGGGGTGTATGTCAGGAGGGAGGGGTGTATGTCAGGAGGGTGAGTCAGGAGGTGTATGTCAGGAGGGGGGAGGGGTGTAGTGGGGAGGGAGGGTGTATGTCAGGAGGGAGGGTGTATGTCCAGGAGGAGGGAGGGTGTATGTCAGGAGGAGGGAGGGTGTATGTCAGGAGAGGGGGGAGGGTGTATGTCAGGAGGGGTGTGTGTCAGGAGGGGGAGGGGGTGTCAGGAGGGAGGGTGTATGTCAGGAGGGGGAGGGTGTATGTCAGGAGGAGGGAGGGTGTATGTCAGGAGGGAGGGGTGTATGTCAGGAGGGTGTATGCCAGGAGGGAGGGGGTGTATGTCAGGAGGGAGGGTGTATGTCAGGAGGAAGGGGTGTATGTCCAGGAGGGAGGGTGTATGTCAGGAGGGAGGGGTGATGTCAGGAGGAGGGAGGGGGTATGTCAGGAGGGAGGGGTGTATGTCCAGGAGGGAGGGTGAATGTCAGGAGGGAGGGGGTGTATGTCAGGAGGGGAGGGGTGTATGTCAGGAGGGAGGGGTGTATGTCAGGAGGGGAAGGGGTGTATGTCCAGGAGGAGGGAGGGGTGTATGTCAGGAGGGAGGGGTAGTATGTCAGAAGGGGAGGGGTGTATGTCAGGAGGAGGGTGTATGTCAGGAGGGAGAGGGGGGTGTGTGTGTCAGGAGGGAGGGTGTATGCAGGAGGGAGGGTGTGTGTCAGGAGGGGAGGGTGTATGTCAGGAGGGGGAGGGTGTATGTCAGGAGGGAGGGGTGTATGTCAGGAGGGAGGGGTGTATGTCAGAAGGGAGGGTGTATGTCAGGGAGGGTGTATGTCAGGAGGGAGGGGTGTATGTCAGGAGGGAGGGGTGTATGTCCAGGGAGAGGAGGGTGTATGTCAGGAGGGAGGGTGTATGTCAGGAGGGAGGGGTGTATGTCAGGAGGGAGGGAGGTGTGTGTCAGGAGGGAGGGTGTATGTCAGGAGGGAGGGGTGTATGTCAGGAGGGAGGTCTTACTCACCTCACATAACGCTTGCAGTCGGACCTTATCATTATCCACTTCTTTAACACACACACACACACACACACACACACACACACACACAACCTTGACCTTTGACCCTGAGTATGAAGTTTTGAGATGAATGAGAAATTAGTGTTAGACAGACAGACAGACAGACAGACAGACAGATAAGACAGAACGACAAAGATAGACAGGCAGAAGACAGGGATGATGCGAGCCTCTAATAACTACTGCAAATTCAGAGAGAGAGAGAGAGAGAGAGAGAGAGAGAGAGAGAGAGAGAGAGAGAGAGGCAATATGTGAGACAAGATGAAGTTAAACTCATTCACCTCATGACACTTACTCTCTTACTGTGACACGTGACACATACCTCATGACACAGAGGTAAAAGTGACACATATACATAGAGGGAATGCACTGAGGTATGAGTGACACAGAGAGGAATGCACTGAGGTTAGGTGACAGAGGAATGCACTGAGGTATGAGTGACACAGAGAGAGGAATGCACTGAGGTATGGGTGACACATGGATGGTGACACCTACACAGTGTTGAGGCAGCCAACAAAAGAGGAAGGGCTGCTGACTCTTGTTATCCAATTACTACTGCCTCTCATAATGCCCACCCACCTACTGACTCTCATAATGCCTCCCACCCCACCTACTGCCTCTCATAATGCCTCCCACCCCACCCACTGACTCCCATATGCCTCCCACCCCACCTACTGCCTTCCATAATGCCTCCCTCCCACCCCTACTGCCTCCCACCCCACCTCACTTCCTCTCATAATGCCTCCCACTCCCCTACTGCCTCCCACCCCTCCCACTGCCTCTCCTATGCCTCCCACCCCCACCTACTGCCTCCCACCCCACCCACCCGACTCTCCTATGCCTCCCACCCCACCCACTGCCTCTCATAATGCCTCCCCACCCCACCCCTACTGCCTCCCACCCCTCCTACTGCCTCTCCTATGCCTCCCGCCACACCTACTGCCTCCCACCCCACCTACGACTCTCATGCCTCCCACCCCACCTACTGACACTCATAATGCCTCCCTCCACCTACTGCCTCCCTCCACCTACTGCCTCCCACTCCACCTACTGCCTCCCATAATGCCTCCCCTCCCACCCACTGCCTCCCACCCCACCTACTGACTCTCATATGCCTCCCACCCCACCCACTGCCTCTCATAATGCCTCCCCACTCCACCTACTGCCTCCCCACCCCACCTACACCGACTCTCTAATGCCTCCCACCCACCTACTGACTCTCTATGCCTCCCACTCCCACCTACTGCCTCCCACCAAACCTACTGCCTCTCATAATGCCTCCCACTCCACCTACTGCCTCCCACCCCTCCTACTGCCTCTCATATGCCTCCCACCCCACCTACTGACTCTCATATGCCTTCCACTCCACCTACTGCCTCCCACCCCACCTACTGCCTCCCATAATGCCTCCCACCCACCTACTGCCTCTCATAATGCCTCCCACCCACCTACTGCCTCCCACCACCTACTGCCTCTCATAATGCCTCCCACCCCACTTAGAGCCTCTCATGCCTCCCACCCCACCTACTGCCTCTCATAATGCCTCCCACCCTACCTATTGCTACCATCTATCACTATCACCCACTACCACATACCACACCCCATCTTCCACCACACACCTCTACCACCACACACCTCTACCACCACACACCTGTTGTTCCCTACCATTTGCCTTAATAACCTGTCAGGTGTTTTCAGAATGTAATTTTAGAGTGATGGTTGTTTCACACGCAGGTATTTGTGTGTGTGTGTGTGTGTGTGTGTGACTCAGCGAAGACGTTTAAGTGCACCTCCACTTGAACAAAATCCACACACACACACACACTTAGGTGAAAAACCACGGCAAAAACAAAGGTTAAGGAAGCCCCGATATCTATGGTGACCTAACTACCACTATCACCATCACCACCACTATCACCATCACCACCACTATCACCATCACCACCACTATCACCACCACACACCACTATCACGAATCATACACCAAAATTAATATATGTTTTTCTTTTCTATTGTAGCTAACATCAATCCCACTCAATATTATAAAACGTAAAACATAAAACCAATCCGTAAATAAAGACTAAAACACCGAGAGACAGAGAGGCAACTTGACACACAGCATCTTACCATCAGAGTCGTGTCTCTCTCTATCTCTCTCTCTATCTCTCGTGTAAAGGCCCATAAGTCTGAGTAATGACCACACAAAAGGCTTATTACTGAACCTGTTTGAGATACTGTGGTGATATATCCAGGTAGACTCAAGGTTAGTTAGAGCCCATTCCTATGTGTAAGAGTTACGGTGTACAAGACGGGAGGGTAGACATGAAACGAGGAATTCTATGTTCACTTTTCCTCCCATCCTTCCCTATAAGCGATGGACAAAAAACACCGATAAGGTAGATGGAGAAAGAGGTGATAAATCAGAGAGTGGAAAAAGGAATGGGAATAAGGGGACGACGAAGAGAAATGAAAATAAATGTTTTTTTTTTTCTCAACCTTACAACTCACTCGAGCGCCATAGATGACTCCATTCCACAAGTCTAGTCTGACCTCTCATTGTTCCATCTTAGCCCGAGGTTGTCAACAATAGCTAGGAGTCTCTAGGGGGCAAGGACCTCTCCCACCTGCTACCCGTGACGACCATAAGACGGAAAGACGTACCGAGTATCCTTCGATCTTGAGAGCTTTTTTTAAAATCCTATCTCTCTCGACGTTCCCACACCTCTTGTTCACATACACTCGGGTCTCTTTTCTTTCAAGAAACCCAGTGTAGCCCCTGGAGTGTTTTCTCTTCTGCCTAGTGAGTGGACGTAGGAGAGGGAGAGAAGAGAGAGAGAGGGAGGAGGAGAAAGGGACGGATGCCATTACTACAGAAAGTCGATGAACCTACTCATAATATTTCCACCTTATTTCCTGAGTTATGTTTTCTCTCCCTACGTACACTACAGCTTGACGTCACCTTCTTTCTTTCCCTACCCTCTTCTTCCCTACCCTCTTTCTTCCTCCCCCTTTCTTTCCTCCTCCTCTTCTTTCACTTCCTCCCTCCCTCTCTCACCTCCCTTCCTTTCTTCTTTTCCCTCCTCCTCAATCACCTCCCTCTCCTCCTTTTTCACCTCCCTCCCCTACTCTTTCACCCTCCCTTCCCTCCCTCCTCACCTCCCACAACCTCTTAAGGATGAAAGTAGCCAACATAGGGTATACAGACCAGAGTATACAGTAGACCAGAGTATACAGACCAGAGTATACAGACCAGGGTATACAGTGACCAGAGTATACAGTAGACCAGAGTATACAGTAGACCAGAGTATACAGTAGACCAGGGTATACAGTAGACCAGAGCATAGTAGACCAGAGATACAGTAGACCAATGGTATACAGTAGACCAGAGTATACAGTAGACCAGAGTATACAGTAGACCAGAGTATACAGTAGACCAGAGTATACAGTAGACCAGGTATACAGTAGACCAGAGTATACAGTAGACCAGTATAAGTAGACCAGAGTATAGAGACCAGAGTATACAGTAGACGAGAGTATACAGTAGACCAGGGTATACAGTAGACAGAGTATACAGTAGACCAAGTATACAGTAGACCAGAGTATACAGTAGACCAGAGTATACAGTAGACCAGAGTATACAGTAGACCAGAGTATACAGACCAGAGTATACAGTAGACCAGAGTATACAGTAGACCAGGGTATACAGTAGACCAGGTATACAGTAGACCAGAGTATACAGTAGACCAGAGTATACAGTAGACCAGAGTATACAGTAGACCAGAGTATACAGTAGACCAGAGTAGTAGACCAGGGTATACAGTAGACCAGAGTATACAGTAGACCAGAGTATACAGACCAGAGTATACAGTAGACCAGAGTATACAGTGAACCAGAGTATACAGTAGACCAGAGACAGTAGACCAAGTATACAGTAGACCAGAGTATACAGACCAGAGTATACAGTAGACCAGAGTATACAGTAGACCAGGAGTATACAGTAGACCAGAGTATACAGTAGACCAGGGTATACAGTTGACCAGAGCATACAGTAGACCAGAGTATACAGTAGACCAGGTATACAGTAGACCAGAGTATACAGACCAGAGTATACAGGCAGACCAGCGTATACAGTAGACCAGAGTATACAGTAGACCAGGGTATACAGTAGACCAGAGTATACAGACCAGAGTATACAGTAGACCAGAGTATACAGTAGACCAGAGTATACAGACCAGGGTATAGTAGACCAGGAGTATACAGTAGACCAGAGTATACAGTAGACCAGGAGTATACAGTAGACCAGAGTATACAGTAGACCAGAGTATACAGTAGACCATGGTATACAGTAGACCAGGTATACAGTAGACCATGGTATACAGTAGACCAGAGTATACAGTAGACCAGGTATACAGTAGACCAGAGTATACAGACCAGAGTATACAGTAGACCATGGTATACAGTAGACCAGAGTATAGAGACCAGATATGTAGACCAGGGTATGCAGTAGACCAGAGTATACAGTAGACCAGAGTATACAGTAGACCAGAGTATACAGTAGACCATGGTATACAGTAGACCAGAGTATACAGTAGACCATGGTATACAGTAGACCAAGTATACAGTAGACCAGAGTATACAGTAGACCAGAGTATACAGTAGACAGAGTATACAGTAGACCAGGTATACAGTAGACCAGGGTATACAGTAGACCAGAGTATACAGTAGACCAGAGTATACAGTAGACCAGAGTATACAGTAGACCAAGTATACAGTAGACCATGGTATACAGACCAGAGTATATGGTAGACCAGAGTATACAGTAGACCAGAGTATACAGTAGACCAGGTATACAGTAGACCAGAGTATACAGTAGACCATGGTAGACCAGGGTATACAGTAGACCAGAGAAAAATAGACCAGGAGTATACAGTAGACCAGAGTATACAGTAGACCATGTATATACAGGACCAGTATACAGTAGACCAGGTATGCAGTGAGACCAGAGTATACAGTAGACCAGAGTATACAGCAGACCAGAGTATACAGTAGACCAGAATGTACAGCAGACCAGAGTACAGACCAGGTATACAGTAGACCAGGGTATACAGTAGACCAGAGACATAGCAGACCAGGGTATACAGTGACCAGAGTATACAGTAGACCAGGGTATACAGTAGACCAGAGTATACAGTGAACCAGAGTATACAGTAGACCAGAGTATACAGTAGACCAGAGTACACAGTAGACCAGAGTATACAGTAAACCAGAGTATACAGTAGACCAGGTATACAGTAGACCAGAGTATACAGCAGACCAGAGTATACAGTAGACCAGAGTATACAGTGAACCAGGTATACAGTAGACCAGAGTATACAGTAGACCAGAGTATACAGTAGACCAGAGTATACAGGACCAGAGTATACAGTAGACCAGAGTATACAGTAGACCAGGTATACAGTAGACCAGGGTATACAGTAGACCCAGAGTATACAGTAGACCAAGTATACAGTAGACCAGAGTATACAGTAGACCAGAGAGCATGAGGACCAGGTATACAGTAGACCAGGGTATACAGTAGACCATGGTATACAGTGACTAGGTATAGCAGAAAAACCAGGGTATACAGTAGACCAGAGAGACCAGAGTAAGTGTAGACCAGGTATAAAGCAGTAGACCAGAGTATACAGTAGACCAGAGTATACAGTAGACCAGGTATACAGTAGACCAGAGTATACAGTAGACCAGAGTATACAGTAGACCAGAGTATAAGTAGACCATGGTATACAGTAGACCAGAGTATACAGTAGACCATGGTATACAGTAGACCAGAGTATACAGTAGACCAGAGTATACAGTAGACCAGAGTATAGACCAGAGTATACAGCAGAACAAGGCAGACCAGGGTATACAGTAGACCAGAGTATACAGTAGACCAGAGTATACAGTAGACCAGAGTATACAGTAGACCAGAGATACAGTAGACCAGGTATACAGTAGACCAGAGTATACAGTAGACCAGAGTATACAGTAGACCAGAGTATACAGTAGACCATGGTATACAGTAGACCAGAGTATACAGGTAGACCATGGTATACAGTAGACCAGAGAGAGTATACAGTAGACCAGAGTATACAGTAGACCAGAGTATACAGTAGACCAGAGTATAAGCAGTAGACCATGGATATACAGTAGACCAGAGTATACAGACCAGGTATACAGTGGACCAAGAGTATACAGTAGACCAGAGCATGTACAGTAGACCAGAGTATACAGTAATCAGAGTATACAGAGACCAGAGTATACAGTAGACCAGAGTATACAGGACGAGTATACAGTAGACCAGGTATACAGTAGACCAGGTATACAGTAGACCAGGAGTATACAGACCAGAGTATACAGTAGACCAGGGTATACAGTAGACCAGAGCATAGTAGACCAGAGTATACAGTAGACCAGAGACAAGCAGGACGGAGTAGACCAGAGTATAGGCATCAGTGAGTATACAGGACCAGAGTATACAGACCAGGGTATAAGCAAGACAATTGAGTATAGTAGACCAGAGACATACAGTAGACCAGAGTATACAGTAGGACCAGAGTATACAGTAGACCAGATATATATGACCAGGTATACAGTAGACCAGAGTATAGTAGACCAGAGTATACAGTAGACCCAGAGTATACAGACCAGAGTATACAGTAGACCAGGTATACAGTAGACCAGGGTATACAGACCAGAGTATACAGTAGACCAGAGTATACAGTAGACCAGAGTATACAGACCAGAGTATACAGTAGACCAGAGTATACAGTAGACCAGGCATAGCACTGGTATATGCAGACCAGAGTATACAGGCAGACCAGAGTATACAGTAGACCAGAGAGTATACAGTAGACCAGGTATACAGTAGACCAGGAGTATACAGGTAGACCAGAGTATACAGTGAGACCAGGGTATACAGTAGACAGAGTATACAGTAGACCAGAGTATACAGTAGACCAGGGTATATACAGTAGACCAGGGTATACAGGTAGACCAGGGTATAGGACCAGGGTACAGTAGACCAGGGTATACAGCAGAATGAGTATAGCAGTGAGACCAGAGTATACAGTAGACCAGAGTATACAGTAGACCAGGGTATACAGTAGACCAGGGTATACAGTAGACCAGAGTATACAGTAGACCAGGTATACAGTAGACCAGGTACAGTAGACCAGGTATACAGTAGACCAGAGTATACAGTAGACCAGAGTATACAGTAGACCAGAGTATACAGTAGACCAGGGTATACAGTAGACCAGAGTATACAGTAGACCAGAGTATACAGTAGACCAGGGTACAGCAGACCAAGCATACAGTAGACCAGAGTATACAGTAGACAGGAAGTATACAGTGGACGAGCTACACAGTAGACCAGAGTATACAGTAGACCAGAGTATACAGTAGACCAGAGTATACAGTAGACCAGAGTATACAGTAGACCAGGCAAGGCATACAGACCAGAGTATACAGTGGACCAGAGTATACAGTAGACCAGAGTATACAGTAGACCAGAGTATACAGTAGACCAGGAGATACAGGTAGACCAGGGTATACAGTAGACCAGAGTATACAGTAGACACAGAGTATACAGTAGACCAGAGTACAGTAGACCAGAGTATACAGTAGACCAGAGTATATAGTAGACCAGGGTATACAGTAGACCAGAGGCAGTCAGACCAGAGTATACAGTAGACCAGAGTATACAGTAGACCAGAGTATACAGTGAGACCAGAGTATACAGCAGACCAGTACATGATCAGAGGTATACAGTAGACCAGAGTATACAGCAGACCAGAGTATACAGTAGACCAGAGTATACAGTAGACCAGGTATACAGTAGACCAGAGTATACAGTAGACCAGAGTATGCTAGTAGACCAGGGTATACAGGACCAGAGTATACAGTAGACCAGAGTATACAGTAGACCAGGGTATACAGTAGACCAGGGTATGCAGTAGACCAGGGTATACAGTAGACCAGAGTATACACAGACCAGGGTATACAGTAGACCAGAGTATACAGTAGACCAGAGACAGTAGACCAGAGTATACAGTAGACCAGGGTATACAGAGACCAGGGTATACAGTAGACCAGAGTATACAGACCAGGCATACAGTAGACCAGAGTATACAGTAGACCAGGGTATACAGTAGACCAGAGTATAGCAGAGACCAGAGTATACAGACCAGAGCATGGCAGGACCAGGGTATACAGTAGACCAGAGTATACAGTAGACCAGGTATACAGTGGACCAGGTATACAGTAGACCAGAGTATACAGTAGACCAGGGTATACAGTAGACCAGAGTATACAGCAGACCAGGTATACAGTAGACCAGAGTATACAGTAGACCAGGGTATACAGGTAGACCAGAGTATACAGACCAGAGTATACAGTAGACCAGAGTATACAGTGACCAGAGACAGAGTAGACCAGGGTATAAGGCAGACCAGGGTATACAGTAGACCAGAGTATACAGTAGACCAGAGTATACAATAGACCAGGGTATACAGGATGAGTATACAGGAAGGAGTATACAGTGTGTGCAAGGTAGACCAGGGTATACAGTAGACCAGGGTATACAGACCAGGCAGCACAGACCAGGGTATAGCAGACCAGGAGTATACAGCACAGGTATACAGACCAGGTATACAGCAGACCAGGGTATACAGCAGACCAGGCAGCAGACCAGGGTATGCAGACCAGGTATACAGCAGACCAGAGTATACAGTAGACCAGGGTATACAGTAGACCAGGGTATACAGTAGACCAGGGTATACAGCAGACCAGGTATACAGACCAGGTACAGTAGACCAGAGCATACAACCAGGCATATGTGAGACCAGGGTATACAGCAGACCGGAGCATACAGTAGACCAGAGTATACAGTAGACCAGAGTATACAGTAGACCAGGGTATACAGTGACCAGAGTATACAGTAGACCAGAGTATACAGTAGACCAGGTATACAGTGACCAGAGTATACAGTAGACCAGAGTATACAGTAGACCAGGTATACAGTAGACCAGAGTATACAGTAGACCAGGCATACAGTAGACCAGAGTATACAGTAGACCAGAGTATACAGTAGACCAGAGTATACAGTAGACCAGAGTATACAGTAGACCAGAGTATACAGTAGACCAGGGTACAGTAGACCAGAGTATACAGTAGACCAGAGTATACAGCAGACCAGAGTATACAGTAGACCAGAGTATACAGAGATGGAGATACAGTAGACCAGGAGTATAGTAGACCAGAGTATACAGTAGACCAGAGTATACAGTAGACCAGAGTATACAGTAGACCAGGGTATACAGTAGACCAGAGTATACAGTAGACCAGGTATACAGTAGACCAGAGTATACAGTGAACCAGAGTTACAGTGAACCAGGTATACAGTAGACCAGAGTATACAGTAGACCAGAGTATACAGTAGACCAGGGTATACAGTGAGCCAAGTATACAGTAGACCAGGTATACAGTAGACCAGGTATACAGTAGACCAGAGTATGATAAACCAGGTATACAGTAGACCAGGGTATACAGTGAACCAGGTATACAGTGAACCAGGTATACAGTAGACCAGGTATGCAGAATAGGAACCAGGAGTATACAGTGAACCAGGTATACAGTAGACCAGAGTATACAGTAGACTGAGTATACAGTAGACCAGAGTACAATGACAGGGTATACAGTAGACCAGAGTATACAGTAGACCAAACTAGACAGAGTATACAGTAGACCAGAGTATACAGTAGACAGGGTATACAGTGAACCAGGGTATACAGTAGACCAGGGTATCAGTAGACCAGGAGTATACAGTAGACCAGGGTATACAGTAGACCAGAGTATACAGTAGACCAAGAGTATACAGTAGACCAGGTATACAGTAGACTAGGTATACAGTAGACCAAGTATACAGTAGACCAGAGTATACAGACCAGAGTATACAGTAGACCAGAGTATACAGTAGACCAGGGTATACAGTAGACCAAGTATACACAACAGTATTCATTACTTCCTGACCTGTTGACAACGTTGTCATGACAACACGCCTCACACACACACACACACACACACACACACACACACACACACACACACACACACCATCCCATTAAGGTTCGTACCGAGACCCACAGTATATACAGGTACCAGAGATCCACCAGGTAGACGCTACTACCAACAGTACCCTCAATCTATCCTTTAAGAGTACCGAAGGAGGAGGAGGAGGTGGAAGAGAAGAGGCTTAGGTGCAGCAACAGGGGGGTGGGGAGGTGCAGCAACAGGGGTGGGGGAGGTGCAACAACAGGGGTGAGGGGAGGTGCAGCAACAGGGGATGAGGGAGGTGCAGCAACAGGGGGTGAGGGAGGTGCAGCAACAGGGGGTGAGGGAGGTGTAGCAACAGGGGTGAGGAGGTGCAGCAGGAGGGGGGGAGGTGCAGCAACAGGGGGAGGGAGGTGCAGCAAGAAGGGGTGGGGAGGTGAACAGGGGGTGAGGGAGGCAGCAACAGGGGTGGGAGGTGCAGCAACAGGGGGTGAGGTCGGCCAGCTGAGCGAGTGAGAGGAATGAGGTTACTAGTTCATGATAAAGGAGGAGAACAATGGAAGTAAAGAGGAGAGAGGAGAGGAGGGTGAAGGAGGGTGAGGGAGAGAGGATGAAGAGGAACAGAGGAAGAACTACAGAAACGTCTTTGTCAACACCTCACTCATACACCTGACAGTATGAAGCCATAACGAGTATTACACACACACACACACCTGTATACTAACTAACTCACCTCAGCCCTAATACACCTGATGGACACGAGGGACCTAACCTAACCTAACTAACCTAACCTAACCTAACCTAACCTAACCTAACCTAACACAACACCACAATACCAGGAACTATAAATTGTTGTGTCTCGACGTCGATAATATCTTGAGCAGTATCGAGGTCTACACACACACACACACACACACACACACACACACACACACACACACACTATATCTCAGCTATCTATGTCGCCACCCCCTCCTCCACTACCTTACCATCATCACCATCACCACCACCACCCACCACCATCACCACCATCACCACCACCACCACCACCATCACCACCTACCACCACCACCACCCCACCACCACCACCCCCACCACCACCACCACCACCATCACCACCACCACCACCACCATCACCACCACCACCCCACCACCACCACCATCACCACCACCACCCACCACCATCACCATCATCACCACCATCACCACCATCCTACCACCACCACCATCACCACCCCCACCATCATCACCACCACCATCATCCCACCACCACCACCACCACCACCACCATCACCACCACCACCACCATCACCACCACCACCACCATCATCACCACCACGACCCAGGACAAACCTAGTTCACGCTTCTTCTCCACCAGCAGATAAATTGTTTCTGTGTAGAAGCCAAATAAAGATTACAACTGTAATGTCGCTCCACACACACACACACACAAATGTGGATCAAGGACAGCCAGCCCACATCACACACACACACACACACACACACTAGCCACATAAAGTTGAACATGTGGTAGGTGTGGGGGAAAACGGGAAGATGGGGGCGTTCCCATGGGCAGTTGCAGTACCATCTCCAGCACCACCACTATCACCATCTTCATCATCACCATCACAGCATCACCATCACAACACCATCACCACCACTATCACTATCACAAACATTACCATCATTAGCGCCATCACCATCACCACCACTTGCACCATTGCCATAGCATCACCATCACAACATCACCATCATCACCATCATCACCATTATCACCACCACAACTATCACAAGACAGGTGTTGAGGCAGGTACAGGTAACAGACACAATGTTGGATAAACTAACACGGACAAAACAGCTCACTCAATGGCAGAAGCAAAAACAAGAACTGAACCTAACCTAACCTGACCTGACTTGACCTGACCTGACCTACCCTAACCTAACCTTTGGTACAGATAGGTATATAAACACAATGACAGATAAACAGAAACACAGACAGACAAACAGACAGACAGACAGACAGACAGACAGACAGACAGATAGACAGACAGACAGACAGACAGACAGACAGACAGACATAGACCCGTGTAAGTGCACAATAGCAAACCTCATTTGTAAAGCAACAACAACAACACCTGCGATGTTACCTGTCCAAATAATGAGATGTCTAATTTGCATGTGTCCCTCTAGTGTGAGAGAGAGAGAAGAGAGAGAGAGAGAGAGAGAGAGAGACATAATACTCAACACACCCCATACAACACACCACACACCCCAACACACCCCCAACACACCCCAACACACCACAACACACCACAACACATCTTGCTTTAAGTTCTCATTCTCTTAAAAAAAATAATCACTGTTTTCTGCCAATTCTTAATATTTTTTTGTTTCTTCCCTTTATCTTGTCTTCTTCCTCTATCTCTTGTTCTCTTCCTCTCTTATTCCTCTTCCCTTGTTCTCTTAAGTTAGGTCAGGTCAGGTCAGGTCAGGTCAGGTTAGGTTAGGTTAGGTTAGGTTAGGTTACAACACTTCAATCTTTTTTTTTAAATCTTGAAAACAAAATTAAAATATAAGAAGACTTGATATTTTTGATGTCTTTGCTCCCGGGGTGAATCATCCCTCCTCTCCTCCACGTCATCACCCCAGGCACGTCTCCACCCTCCTGGGCGACGCTGTAGGAGCAGGAGAACCTGTTACCACTGGGAGCCACGAAGAATGTGATGCATCCAGGAAATTCAATTGTGTCTCACCCACCACCAGTCTGTCCTCACACACACACACACACACACACACACACACACAACACACACACATCCAAAACAGACAGACAGACAGTTCTATAAAGGCTCCCTCCTATAAAGACTCCCTCCAATAAAGGCTTCCTCCAATAAAGACTCCTCTATAAAGGCTCCCTTCCATAAAGGCTCCCTCCAATAAAGGCTCCCTCCAATAAAGGCTCCCTCCAATAAAGACTCCCTCCTATAAAGACTCCTCCTATAAAGACTCCTCCTATAAAGGCTCCCTTCCATAAAGGCTCCCTCCAATAAAGGCTCCTCCAATAAAGGCTCCCTCCAATAAAGGCCTCCCTCTCAATAAAGGCTCCTCCAATAAAGGCTCCCCTCCAATAAAGGCTTCTCCAAAGACTCCTCCAATAAAGCGCCCCTCCAATAAAGACTCCCTTCCTATAAAGAATCCCTCCTATAAGACCCTCCTCCTATAAAGGCTCCCATCCATAAAGGCACCATCCAATAAAGGCCCTCCAATAAAGGCTCCATCCATAAAGGCTCCCTCAATAAAGGCTCCATCCAATAAGGCTCCCTCCAATAAAGGCTCCAATAAAGGCTCTCCAATAGAGGCTCCCTCCAATAAAGGCCCCTCCACAAAGGCTACCTCCAATAAAGACTCCTCCAATAAAGGCTCCCTCCAATAAAGGCTCCCTCCAATAAAGGCTCCCAATAAAGGCTTCTCCAATAAAGACTCCTCCAATAAAGGCTCCCTCCAATAAAGGCTCCTCCAATAAAACTTCCAATAAAGACTCCTCCAATAAAGGCTCCCTCCAATAAAGGCTCCTCCAATAAAGGCCCCTCCAATAAAGGCTTCCCTCAATAAAGACTCCTCCAATAAAGACTCCTCCAATAAAGGCTCCCTCCAATAAAAGCTCCCTCCAATAAAGGCTCCTCCAATAAAGGCTTCCTCCAATAAAGACTCCTCCAAACTCTCCTATAAAGGCTCCCTCCATAAAGCCTCCAAAAGCTCCCTCCATAAAGACTCCTCCCTATAAAGACTCCCTCCTATAAAGACTCCCTCCTACAAAAGCCTTCGTCAGATGCGGAAGATAGTGAACTGTGGCGCGTCTTGACCATAGAGTTTATTTACAGCACCCATCAACTGATACTTTCTCTCTCTCTCTCTCTGTCTGTCTTTGTCTGTCTGTCTCTCTCTCTGTCTGTCGTCTGTCTGTCTCTCTCTCTGTCTGTCTGTCTGTCTCTCTCTCTCTGCAGTAAAACATTAACATAACCTCACCATATAAAAAAATCAATTTGACCACAACACGAAAACACACAAAAAGTTCCAAAAAAAAAAAGACTAAGTTACCCCCCTTAATATTATACGTTTTCCTTAGTGTTTTTATTTGTGTTTTATTAAATTTTCTTTGGTGTTTTTACGTTTTTTAGTGTTTTATTAAGTTTTCTTTGGTGTTTTTCCTCTCTTGACGGTGATTATGGCAGTGGGGATAAATTTCAATCAGGGAAGAAGCGAGGAAAGTTGTGGGTAAAACACGTCACAGTTTGGCTGGCGTCCTGACCAGAATTCAGATGGTGGAAAAAAAATATCGAAGGTCTGTCTAAGAATGTTGGAGTGAAATGGACCTGAGTTCTAATGGGTGCTAGTTATAATGGGCGCTAGTTATAATGGGTGCTAGTTATAATGGGTGCTAGTTATAATGGGTGCTAGTTCTAATGGGTGCTAGTTATAATGGGTGCTAGTTATAATGGGTACTGGTTATAATGGGTACTGGTTATAATGGGTACTGGTTATAATGGGTGCTAGTTATAATGGGTGCTAGTTCTAATGGGTGCTAGTTCTAATGGGTGCTAGTTATAATGGGTGCTTGTTATAATGGGTGCTAGTTCTAATGGGTGCTAGTTCTAATGGGTGCTAGTTATAATGGGTGCTAGTTATAATGGGTGCTAGTTCTAATGGGTCCCAGTTCTAATGGGTACTAGTTCTAATGGGTACTAGTTCTAATGGTTACGTGTTCTAATGGGTCCAATATAATGTGGGTTAGGAGCCTTTTACGACTGACCTTGACTGGACATCTATTAGAATTGGGACCCAGTTAACCAATCACCGTCCAGGATCCAACTAACCAATCACCATCCAGGATCCACCTAACCAATCACCATCCAGGATCCAACTAACCAATCACCATCCAGGATCCAACTAACCAATCACCATCCAGGAATAAGTCACATGAGAGAGAGAGAGAGAGAGAGAGAGAGAGAGAGAGAGAGAGAGAGAGATTTTAGCTTTATAAACAATTATAATCAATGAATAAACAACAACAACAACAATAATTACCCACACCTGTTAATTAATGAGGAAAATAATTACGAAAATCACACCTGTACACACCTGAACACGACGGACACACACACAGGTATATTAACCTAACCTAACCAAAGGGGAAAAAGTGGAAGGGTTGTGACGTAACAAAGGGAGGGTAGGTGAGGTGAGGGAGAAGGGAGAGTAGGAAAGGAGGGAGAGGAGGGAGGGAGAGGAAGGGTCTAACCTCTTCCTTTCATTTACGAAAAAAAAAAAATCATTTATTATTGGAAATCTTTAAGTTTGGAGGCAAGATAATGTCATGTCATAGGGAGTAAAAATAGAAGGTCATCATCATCATCATCATCATCATCATCATCATCATCATCATCACCACAATCACCACTACCACCACCACCACCCTCTCCACACCCCCCTCCCCCCCCCGGGTATTGTGTTCGCTCATCAATACACCCCCCTCCCCCTCCTCCCCTCGCCCCCTCACCCAGCAAACCAATGGAAGGTCATGGTTGTGACTTGGCCATGTTCCCTGATCATAACAGGTGCTTGATCACATATTGCTGATCATCACTATTCTTGACTAGCATGTGTGTGTGTGTTCACCCCCACTCTCACCCCACCTCACCGTTCCCCTCACACCCCCCACCCCACCCCACTAAATTAGCCTCTTAAACTTTCTTTTAAGTTTGTTAAGAGTTGGACAATTTTCTTCTTAGGAGAAAGTTACTAATTATATTACTCAAGTTGTTGTGATTATGGCCGCAGTTATACTTACACGGCTATT
The DNA here is from genome assembly GCF_018991925.1 of Homarus americanus. Classification (NCBI taxonomy): domain Eukaryota; kingdom Metazoa; phylum Arthropoda; class Malacostraca; order Decapoda; family Nephropidae; genus Homarus; species Homarus americanus. The sequence goes on from NW_024735035.1 coordinate 42,159, forward strand.
AAAACACACACACACACACACACACACACACACACACACACACACACACACACACACACACACACACACACACACACATATATCCTCCAGTGCCCATAACAAAGGTACAACATTAACTAGTCAAGCTACCGTAATGAACACAGACAAAGATAGCGGCCTGGCTGACCTCCAACAAGGTGCCGCTCCCAGGCTAGAGGTCACAGCTAAACCCCTCCACCTATAACACAGCTAAATGGATGATGATGACCCATAAGTATCTGACCCACCGACTAAATGGAATGGTCAGGTCAGGTCAGGTCAGGTCAGGTCAGGTCAAGTTTGGTTGAGGACCTGTTTAAAGTG
>NW_024735035.1:47500-80000 GCF_018991925.1 Homarus americanus
TGGTGAATCATCTACCCCACATCTCAAGTGACCAAGAGGCGACAGTGAAAGATATTCCGGGAGATACGCACTCGACCCAGCAGCGAGTCCCCACTTCCTCCCTCCGCCTCAGTCCTCCCTTCCACCCCTCTCCCTCCCCTTCCTTCCCCTCCCCTTCCTTCCCTCCCCTCACAGCCCCTGGTTGCTCATCAAATGTCGTTCGCTGACTCACCCGCTCACCTGCATTCCAGACCGTCAAACCCTGACCGGATACTGGGTTTAGTAACCTGCTAAGATCAACCTAATCGAACCTGAAATATCCTTAACCTAACCTAAGAATCATAAGTTTTAGCTAACCTAACCTAACCTAACCAAATGGTCGGTTTTAATATGGAAATTTCGGTTCTGATTCCCAGTCTGGTAATTCGGTTTTTCTGCCTCTGGTTTCGTCGTCCCATAAAACACTTTAACAAGGTGACCTCTCTCTCTCTCTCTCTCTCTCTCCTTTCTCACAATAGTCGAGATTCTCCCTTTCTCTCTCTCTTCTTCCCTCCTTTCACGTGCTCCTTCCTTCCCTCTTCTCCTTCCTCTCCTTCTCTCGCCTCTTTTCATTACACAACCACACATCAAAACAAGACTGACCTTGGACGCAGCGATAGCCTACGTCACAAGAGAGAGAGAGAGAGAGAGAGAGAGAGAGAGAGAGAGAGAGAGAGTAGGAAGTGTTGGTGTTGATAAAGTAGACAGGACACACACACACACACACACTACACACACTCACACACTCACACACACACACCTCACACACACTCTCACACACACACAAACACCCTCCCATACACACATACATGCACAGTTTAGTTAGGTTAGGTTTAGTTTGGTGTGTTGTTGTTTGGTTTGTAGGTTAGGTTAGTTTGGTTTGGTTTGGTTAGGTTAGGTAGGTGTCCTCTGTCAGGAACACGGTACACAGCCTTGGCCACAGTCCCCCAGAGTATCAGCTCCTGTAGTGGCTGACGGTGGCGAGGAGCAGCCCAGGAGACACGTGCAGAATATTAACGACTAACCACCCGCACCACATTACCAGCTGGCCACAATACCAGCTGGCCACCCGCACCACATTACCAGCTGGCCACAATACCAGCTGGCCACCCGCACCACACTACCAGCTGGCCACAATACCAGCTGGCCACCCGCACCACACTACCAGTTGGCCACAATACCAGCTGGCCACCCGCACCACACTACCAGCTGGCCACCCACGCCACACTACCAGCTGGCCACCCACGCCACACTACCAGCTGGCTACCCACGCCACACTACCAGCTGGCCACCTGCACTATCTCACTCATTCACGGACATACATACATACACAGGTGAGTCTCATCTACCTGTCTCTTCTTTCCACTGTTGATGTTTTTGATGTACATATATATATATATATATATATATATATTATATATATATATATATTATAATATAATATATATATATATATATAATAATAACCATAGGAAAGAAAAGCACTGTGTAATGCCAGGGTGAGTACAGTCTGTACTCCCCCTGAAGATGTGAACTACACGAAAGCGCTTGGGAACTTCGTGTTTTCTTCTTTCCTTGTGGTTATCAGCATATACCTGGATCACGCGCACCTACAGTGATTTACTTACGACCAACTCGACTTATGTCCACCCGCACTTACGACCGCCTGAGTCGTACCAAAATGTGGTCAAGTTATGTATTTTTGAGTCCCAAAGTCAGTACACAGAAAAAATTTTCATCTGTAATTCACTTTATAATGGCTGGCAAGCTTAAAAGTGAGTGTTTTGTGGTGCTGAGAAGAAAAAGAGACCCAAATTTTCGATTTTCTATGTGTTATTTAAGCATTTCCGACTTACGACCATTTCTCGCTTACAACCTGGATGTCGGTGCCTAACCCCGTCGTAAGTCGGGAGTACCTGTGTGTGTGTGTGTGTGTGTGTGTGTGTGTGTGTGTGTGTGTGTGTGTGTGTGTGTTTTTCCAGATATAATTTCTACTATACCTTATATAAATTTCTACAACACTTTATATTATGGACGGACAGAGCCCAACCTAATCTAAAAGAAGGAACTATTAAACTAAGTTAAAAATATCCTTGCATATTTTATGTAAGTATAAAACTACAATAAATTCTTGTTATATGGAAATTATTATTATTTATGATTATGATTATATTATTATTATATATATTATTAATATTATTACTATTATTATTATTAAATATATATTATTATTAATAACCTAAATATTTTCGGCTCGCGGACCTCCCACCTTCCCTCCTCTAACTGCCCTATGCCATAGTTCATTATCTACTAGTTTCATTTGCTGCCATTTTGTCCTACTGCCTCAAACTCATAAGGTTAATGTAAAATATTTTAAATGAATACAATTCTCATGTTAAATAATATGTTCTAATATTTGGAGCTACTAGAAAATTATATACAAGTTTGTAATTTCACGAACACATTACCAACAGTCGGAATTAAAACTTATTTATGGGAATATTATGTCCCATGTATGAACTTTTTCGAACCCCCAAATAATAGTAAATTAGTCAATAACCCGTATATATATATCCATTATTTTTATCTTACATTTTCATAATAAATATACTGACTTTCTGATGTATTTTAGTATAGAATTTTTCACACAATCTAATAATTATTTTAACATAACATTACATAAAAATAACTATTAAACATTACGACAAAGACTAAAAAAAATACCAGGAATATAACTCTCGCTCAGTCACGTTTGTGCCACAACCAGGAGGTGTATGACTGCAGTATTTTGAGTTGTGTTTTATTAAGAGTTGGATATGATAGTTTGTGTTACTTTTATCCCTTGAGTCCTGAGAGTTAAATCGTTGTCCTCAAAGGGTTAAACCACCATCTTCAAGGGTTAACCATCATATTTTTAAAAGGGTTAAAACACCATCTACAAAAGAGTTAAACCACCATCTTCAAAAATGTTAAACTGTTGCTCAAAGGGTTAAACCACCATCTACAAAAGAGTTAAATCACCATCTTCAAAAGGGTTAAACCACCATCTTCAAAAGAGTTAAACCACCATCTTCAAAAGATAAATCACCATCTTCAAAAGGGTTAAACCACCATCTTCAAAAGGGTTAAACCACCATCACCAAAAAGGTTAAACCACCATCACCAAAAGGGTTAAACAAATCATCTACAAAAGGGTTAAAACCATCACCAAAATGAAACCAACATCACTCAAGGGGTTAACAAGGGTGAGAATTGTTGATATAGAAGTGTGGTGACCAAGTGACCCTCCCTACCGCCTGACTTAACCCGGAAGTAAACAGTCTGACCAAGAGAGAGAGAGAGAGAGAGAGAGAGAGAGAGATCGCTGAAACTTCACTTGTTTTAAGAGACGTCAAGACACACTGGTTTCCTTCACGACATCGGGACCCATCCCACCCCCTTCCTCTTCCTCCTTCTTTCCTTCCTGCTATTCCTCCTTCTTCCCCTTTCTTTCTCTCCTTCTCTCATACGGAGCCTCAGGGTACGTCCACTTATTTGGAAACGGACGCACGACAGGTAAACATATTAAACATCACACACACACACACACACACTTTAGAAATCATAAGGTAACGATATTAAACACGTGACTCTTGATCATTTTAGTTCAGGGAAAACTTTGTGATAATTTTGACGTAAATGTTCCAGTGTATAGTAGGATATGTGTCTGGTCTAAACTGTGTCACTTTTGCTTACTTCATGTCTTATGAGTCTCTTACCATGAACAAGACACTGCGTTTGTGTTTATGTGTGTGTATGTGTAAGGAAATTGTGTGTGTGTATTTGAATTATTATGCTGTGTGTGTGTGTGTGTGTGTGTGTGTGTGTGTGTGTGTCAATATACCATCACGTGATATAACATAAACAGAGGAACACGTGGAACATTTTCTCCACTAGTGCAGGTAGAGGAGGTAGTACTGGGCCGATACACCTCAGGCGCGAGGCAGCAGCAGCAGCGAGCGACGTCACAGCACCTTGGTAAACAAACATACCGCCGCGTGCTGTCCCGGAAGATACTGACGAGGTAACCATCTGGCGCACTGGATGAACCATATACTCGAGTTATGTTGATATATCGCGCGGCATGATAGCTGGTGTCGACACGGTGGAGGTGCAGGCGGTTGGGCGGCTCCTGCACCGACTCTTATTTTCACTTTCTCAGTATTCTTTCAAAAATGTCTTGCACAATATATTCAGCAATTATGATGGACAGAGACTTACCTGGTGATGAGACAGTCGGGTGGGGGGGATATGTAGGTGGTACACGTTGTCACTTATTTACTTGCGTCATGGTGGTGACCTGGGCTGCAGAGACTGTGGTGGTGGAGGTGATGGTAGTGGTGGTTGTGGCAGGACGGATTCACCACATCCCTTGCACACATTCACACACGATGTACACACACACGCACACCGCCTCTACATGGACTGCTGGCCTATAAGAGCTGGGTAATCCTCCTCAATTAGTAGGCAGATGAGAGGGGGCGCGGGTGGGTGAGTGAGTGTGTCTGGTACGCACTATCAGTGGTTGGTGATGGCTGGCCGAGCTCTAGTGGACGACAGTAAAGCGTTATACAGCCCTGACACACACACAGGACACAGGACGACACACCGCTGGTCGTGAGGACAGGAGACCCGTCTATAAAGATGTGTGGCGGCGTAACGTGGCGTTGGTGACGGTAGCAATGAGTGAAGGCGACGACGGGGGGAGGAGGCTGAGGCCCTGGACGGTGGCGAGGCGAGTCAGTACTGCCACAACACGCTCCCAGCTCACACACCATGCGCAGGTTCCAGCCTGCCTAGCGCACACCTCACCTATTGATCCAAACCCCCGTTCACCAGCCAGCCAGCCTGCTAGACAGCCTGCCAGCCTGCTAGCCAACCAACAGCCTGCAAGCCAGCCAGCCTGCTAGCCAGCCAAACAGCCTGCTAGTCAGCTAACCAGCCAACCAGCCTGCTAGCCAGCCAACCTGCTAATCAGCCTGCTAGCCAGCCAGCCAGCTAACCAGCCATGCAGCCAGCCAGCCAGCTACAACCAGCCATGCAGCCAGCCAGCCAGCTACAACCAGCCATGCAGCCAGCCAGCCAGCTAACCAGCCATGCAGCCAGCCAGCCAGCTACAACCAGCCATGCAGCCAGCCAGCCAGTTACAACCAGCCATGCAGCCAGCCAGCCAGCTACAACCAGCCATGCAGCCAGCCAGCCAGCTACAACCAGCCATGCAGCCAGCCAGCCAGTTACAACCAGCCATGCAGCCAGCCAGCCAGCTACAACCAGCCATGCAGCCAGCCAGCCAGCTACAACCAGTCATGCAGCCAGCCAGTCAGTTTGCTAATCACCCAACTTGACAAACATGTGTCAATCAAACTCTCAGGCAGCCACACAACACGCCTGACACCTGACACAACCAGTCACCTGACAGTCACCTGACACCACCAGTCACCTGACAGTCACCTGACACAACCAGTTTACCAGACAGTCACCTGACACAACCAGTTTACCAGACAGTCATCTGACACAGTCTAATTACCGACTATCTAGTCAATTAGTTTAACTTAATATTCAACCTTGACAACCATTCATTCATTCATCACTTCATTCAGTCATCACTTCATTCAGTCATCACTTCATTCAGTCATCATTTCATTCAGTCATCACTTTATTCAGTCATCACTTTATTCATTCATCACTTCATTCAGTCATCACTTCATTCAGTCATCACTTCATTCAGTCATCACTTTATTCAGTCATCACTTCATTCAGTCATCACTTCATTCAGTCGTCACTTCATTCAGTCATCAATTCATTCAGTCATCACTTCATTCAGTCATCACTTCATTCAGTCATCACTTCATTCAGTCATCACTTCATTCAGTCATCACTATTCAGTCATCACTCATTCAGTCATCATTCATTCAGTCATCACTATTCAGTCATCACTTCATTCAGTCATCATCACATCCATCATTCACACCAATCACTACCCTACACAATCATTCAGTCATCACTATTCAGTCATCACTTCATTCAGTCATCACTTCATTCAGTCATCACTTCATTCAGTCATCACTATTCAGTCATCACTTCATTCAGTCATCACTTATCAGTCATCTATTCAGTCATCACTTCATTCAGTCATCACTTCATTCAGTCATCACTTCATTCAGTCATCACTTCATTCAGTCATCACTTCATTCAGTCATCACTTCATTCAGTCATCACTTCATTCAGTCACTCAGCAACAGGCTGTTTGTGCCAGCCAATCAGGTCTACCAAACACTACACTCCCCAGGTCAGTCAGCCAATAGATGGCGTCGGTTGGCGTGACGTCATTCCTTTCTCACCTTTAATTGGCGTGTCGTGGGTGAACGAGCTTGTTAGTCGTTAAGGCTAACTACTTAACTACTTCGTTGTCTCTAAGATGAAGACGTGTGGGCCATTTAACGAGGAAGAGCTAAATATGGCCACCAATACTCTCAGACAGCTAAATATGGCCATAAATACTTCCAGACAGCTAAAATGGCCGCATGATATGGCCCCTGAGTCGACCATTTATCTTCATGTGAGTCAGCCATTGTCACTGAACAAGTTACATACATACATACATACATACATACATATACATACATACATACATCCATACATACATACATACATAAACTCCCTCACATGACCATGGGAGCCAGACTACCACTCTTATGACTCATACTGGCCCTCATACTGGCACTCATACTCCCTCATACTGGCCCTCATACTCCCTCATACTGGCACTCATACTGGCACTCATACTGGCACTCATACTTCCTCATACTGGCACTCACTGGCCCTCATACTGGCACTCATACTGGCACTCATACTCCCCATACTGGCACTCATACTGGCCCTCATACTGCACTCATACTGGCACTCATACTGGCCCTCATACTGGCCCTCATACTCCCTCATACTGGCACTCATACTGGCACTCATACTGGCCTCATCCCCATACTGGCACTCATACTGGCACTCATACTGGCACTCATACTGGCACTCATACTCCCTCATACTGGCACTCATACTGGCACTCATACTGGCACTCATACTGGCCCTCATACTCCTCATACTGGCACTCATACTGGCACCATACTGGCACTCGCACCATATCCTCATACTGCACCATACGGCACTCACGGCACTCATACTTCCTCATACTGGCACTCATACTGGCCCTCATACTGGCACCATACTGGCACTCATACTCCCTCATACTGGCACTCATACTGGCCCTCATACTGCCTGGCCTCATACCCCTCATACTGGCACCCATACTGGCACTCATACTGGCCCTCATACTCCTCATACTGGCACTCATACGGCACCTCTAGGCACTCATACTCCTCATACTGGCACTCATACCGGCACTCATACTGGCCTCATACTCCCTCATACTGGCACTCATACTGGCACTCATACTGGCCTCATACTGGCACTCATACTGGCACTCATACTCCCTCATGCACCCATACTGCACCACGCCCTCATACCCCTCATACTGGCACTCATACCCTCATACTGGCACCATACTGGCACTCATACTGGCCCTCATACTGGCACTCATACTGGCACTCATACTGGCCTCATACTGGCACTCATACTGGCCTCATACTGGCCCTCATACCCCTCATACTGGCACCATACTCTGCCCATACCTCATACTGGCACTCACGCACTCATACTGGCACCCTACTGGCACTCATACCCTCATACTGGCACTCATACTGGCACTCATACTGGCACTCATACTGGCCCCTCATACCCCTCATACTGGCACTCATACTGGCACTCATACTGCACTCATACTGGCACTCATACTCACTCATACTGGCACTCATACTGGCCTCATACTTCCTCATACTGGCACTCATACTGGCCCTCATACTGGCACCTATACTGGCATCATACTCTCATACTGGCACCTCATACTGCCCCCACTGGCCCTCATACTGGCCTCATACTCCCTCATACTGGCACTCATACTGGCACTCATACCGGCCCTCATTCCCACACTGGCACTCCACTGGCACTCATACGGCACTCATACTCCCCATACTGGCACCATACGGCACTCATACTGGCCCTCATACTGGCACTCATACTGGCACTCATACCTCATACTGGCACTCATACGCTCATACTGGCCCTCATACCCTCATACTGGCACTATACTCCTCATACTGCACTCATACTGGCACTCATACTGGCCCTCATACTGGCACTCATACTGGCCCTCATATTGCACCCACTGGGCACTCATACCCTCATACTGGCACTATACTGGCACTCACTGGCACCTACACTGGCACTCATACCCTCATACTGGCACTCACTGGCACTCATACTGGCCTCATACTGGCACCACTGGCACTCATAATCTCATACTGGCACTCATACTGGCAATCATACTGGCCCCCTATACTCCTCATACTGGCACTCCAACTGGCCCTCATACTGGCACTCATACTCCCCACTGGCCCTCATACTGGCCCCCCTCATACTGGACCTCACACTGGCCCTCATACTGGCCCCCACTCTCATACTGGCACTCCACACTGGCCCCCTCACTGGCACTCATACTTCCTCATACACTGGCACTCATACTGGCCTCATACTGGCCCTCATACTGGCCTCATACTGGCACTCATACTCCCTCATCGGCACTATACTGGCCCCACTGGCACCATACTTCCTCATACTGGCACTCATCTGGCACTATACTGGCCTCATACTGGCCTCATGGCCCTCATACTGGCACTCACTGGCCCTCATACCTCATACTGGCACTCATACCCCTCATACTGGCACTCACTCTCATACTGGCACTCATACACTGATCAGTCACTGTTTACACACTCCACTCACACTCATACTATTGTTCCTCATACTACCAGATACTTATACTAGCCTCATACTCGTTAAAACCACTCATACCACTGGCACAAGAAAAGAGAGAGAGACTGTATGAAACTAGATCTCTCCCGACAACACACTCCAGGGCCCCACACACCACACTCAGGCCCTGACACCACACCAGGGCCCCGACACACCACACTGGGCCCCGACACACCACACTCAGGGGCCCGACACATCCCACCTGGGCCCCGATACATCCCACTCAAGGCCCTGACACTCAGGGCCCCCGACATCCGACCCAGGGGCCCTGACACCCAGGGGCCCTGACACACCACACTCAGGCCCTAACACACACACTCCAGGGCCCCCCTGATACATCCCACTCAGGGCCCCGATACATCTCACTCAGGGGCCCCGACACACCACACTCAGGGGCCCCGACACACCACACCCAGGGCCCCGACACACCACACTCAGGGGCCCCGACACACACACTCAGGGCCCCGACACACCACACTCAGCCCTGACACACACACCAGCCCTGACACCACACTCAGGCCCCACACACACTCAGGCCCCTGACACACCACACTCAGGGGCCCTGACACACCACACCCAGGGCCCCGCACACCACACTCAGGCCCTGACACACACACTCAGGGCCCCGACACATCCCACCCACCTCCCACCAGGGGCCCCACACACCACACTCAGGCCCCGACACACACCACACTCAGGCCCCGACACACCACACTCAGGGCCCGACACACTACACTCAGGGGCCCCAACACACACACACTCAGGGGCCCCACACACCACACTCAGAGGCCCTAACACACCACACTCAGGGGCCCTGACAGACCACACTCAGGGTAACACACCACACTCAGGGGCCCTGACACACACACCCAGAGGCCCTAACACACCATCAGGCCCTGACACACACCAGGCCCCTGATACATCCCACCAGCCCGACACACACACCGCCCTGACACCACACAGCCCTGACACACTCAGGGGCCCTGACACACCACACTCAGGCCCCAAATCCCACCAGGGCCCTGACACACCACACCAGCCCCGAACACCCCACTCAGGGGCCCCTGACACACCACACTCAGGGGCCCTGACACACACACCAGGGCCCCGACACATCCCACCCAGGGGCCCCCTGACAGACACACTCAGGGCCCCTACAACACTCAGGGGCCCTGACACCACACCCAGCCCTGACACCACACTCAGGGCCCTAACACACACACCAGGGCCCTGACACACCACACCTGAACACACCCAGGGCCCCCTGAACATCCCACCAGGGGCCCTGACACAACACTCAGGCCCCTGACACACCCACTCAGGGCCCTGACACACACACTCAGCCCTGACACACCACACTCAGGGGCCCTGACACACACACTCAGGGGCCCCTGACACACCACACTAGGGGCCCCCACACACCCACACCCAGGGCCCCCACACCACACTCAGAGGCCCTGACACACCACACTCAGGGGCCCTGACACACCACACCTAGGGGCCCTGACACACACCCCAGGGCCCTAACACACCACACTCAGGGCCCTGACATCACTCAGGCCCTGACACACCACACCTCAGGGCCCCTGACACACCCCAGCCACACACCACCTCAGGGCCCTGACACACCACACTCAGGGGCCCTGACACACACACTCAGGGGCCCTGACACACCACACTCAGGGGCCCTGACACACACACTCAGGGCCCTGACACACCACACTCAGGGGCCCTGACACCATACACTCCAGGGCCCTGACACACCACACTCAGGGCCCCTGACACACCACCAGGGCCCGACACACCACACTAGGGCCTACACACACCACACACTCAAGGCCCTGACACACACACTCAGGGGCCCTGACACACCACACTCAGGGCCCCACACACTCAGGGGCCCTGACACACCACACTCAGGGCCCCACACACACCAGGGCCCCGACACACCACACTCAGGCCCCGACACACACACTCAGGGGCCCCGACACACCACACCTCAGGGGCCCTGACACACCACACTCAGAGGCCCTGACACACCACACTCAGGGGCCCTGACACTGACACCCAGGGGCCCCCACACACCCACACTCAGGGCCCCTGATACACCCACCCAGGGGCCCTGACACACCACACCAGGGCCCTGACACACACACTCAGAGGCCCTGACACACCACACTCAGCCCTGACACACCACCCAGGGGCCCCAACACACCACACTCAGGGGCCCTGACACACCACACTCAGAGGCCCTGACACACCACACCAGAGGCCCTGACACACACACTCAGAGGCCCTGACACACACTACACTCAGGGGCCCCAACACACACACTCAGGCCCTAACACACACCACACACTCAGGGCCCTGACACCACACTCAGGGGCCCCTAACACACCACACTCAGGGGCCGACACACCACACTCAGGGCCCTGGATACACCACACACTCAGGGCCCCGACACACCACACTCAGGGCCCCCGATACATCCCACCAGGGCCCTGACACACACTCAGGGGCCCTGACACACCACACACTCAGGGCCCGACACACCACACTCAGGGCCCCTGACACACCACACTCAGGGCCCCTGACACACACACCCAGGGCCCTGACACACCACACTCAGGCTCCCCTGTATGCACTTCACACCCCACCCCTTCAGATCCTCTATAAAGCTGACTGCCACAACGACACACCAACCACACCTACTGTACACCTGCCTGCACACACCCCACACCACCACCACACACCCCACCACCACTACCACACACCCACCACCACCACCACACACCCACCACACCACCACCACACATTCCCCACCACACACACCCCACCACCACTACCACACACCCCACCACCACCACCACACATCCCACTCCACTACCACACACACCTACCACCACTACCACACACCCACTCACCACACACCTACCACCACCACACACACCCCCCACCACCACCACCACACACACCCCACCACCACCACCACACACCCACCACCACACACACTCCCCACCACCACCACCACACACCCCCCACCACCACACACACACTCTACACCACTCACCACACACCTCTACCACCACTACCACACTCCACCACCACACACACCTACCACCACTACCACACACCCCACCACACCACCACCACACCTACACCCACCACACCCACACCCTACCACACCCACACCTCTACCACACATACACCCCTCTACCACACACATACACCCTCTACCACACCTACACCCTCTAACACACCCACACCCTCGACCACACCTACCCTCTACCACACCACACCCTCGACCACACCTACACCCTCGACCACACCTACACCCTCTACCACACCTACACCCTCTACCACACCTACACCTACCACCATTACATCAGCCCTTTGTATATACTTAACGTATGACTGTAGGGTAACTGGACTGGACTGTTATCTTAGACTGTAGATAACTGGACTGACTGTTATCTTAGACTGTAGGTAACTGGACTGTACTGTTATCTTAGACTGTAGGTAACTGGACTGACTGTTATCTTAAACTGTCTAATAACTGAGTAGTGGACTGCAGAATAACCTTTAATATAGTGCGTAAAGTGAATAGATTACGCCATTATAGTAATTTACAGTTACGCCCAAAATTACACACCATAATTTGCGTATTTTTCACCACCACAAAGAGTAATTGACACAGTTACGCAATAATACACCATAATTTGAGTAATTCTCGCCACCACAGCAACTAGTAATAACAGTTACGCCAAGACACGTGAGAATGAGCGTATTTTTCACCACCACAGTAATAAAATATTTACACATTTACGCCATAAAACCAGCGTTATGCATAATTCACCACCAGAGTTACGTAATAGGATGCGTAATGTGCGTAATTACTGTCAGTATAACGAGAATTAATACGAGACTTACGCCAAAAAATAATATAATTTACGTAAATTTTATCTCATCAAACTCTTATCAATTTCAACCCATTACGCGTGTTGGTGCCTATTGTGTGGTGTGTTGTGTGGTGTTGTGTGTGTTGTGTGATGCTGTGTGATGCTGTGTGGGTGGATATTATTATTATTATTACATCAGGGAGAGAAGGAGACCCCCCCACCCCTACAACAGCCCTTGAGAGAGAGAGAGAGAGAGAGAGAGAGAGAGAGCCTTACAAATACATATGCCAGACTACATAGCCCTGAGATATAGCACTACATAGCCCTGAGATATAGCACTACATAGCCCTGAGATATAGCACTACATAGCCCTGAGATATAGCACTACATAGCCCTGAGATATGCCAGACTACATAGCCCTGGAGATATAGCACTACATAGCCCCTGAGATATGCCAGACTACATAGCCCCTGAGATATAACACTACATAGCCCTGAGATATAGCACCACATAGTCCCTGAGATATAGCACTACATAGCCCCTGAGATAGCACTACATAGCCCCTGAGATATAGCACCATAGCCCTGAGATATAGCACCATAGCCCCTGAGATATAGCACTACAGCCCTGAGATATACACTACATAGCCCCTGAGATATAGCACTACATAGCCCCCGGAGATAGCACTACACAGCCCCTGAGATATAGCACACATAGCCTGAGATATAGCACTACATAGCCCTGAGATATAGCACTACATAGCCCCTGAGATATAGCACTACATAGCCCTGAGATATAGCACTACATAGCCCCTGAGATATAGCACTACATAGCCCCTGAGATATAGCACTACATAGCCCTGAGATATAGCACTACATAGCCCTGAGATATAGCACTACATAGCACACTGCCCAACACCCAATATAATATTACACTTAGTTTGGCTTCACAAAGACACATAGGGTGCTCATTTGACCCTCTCGGTAGTCAAAAGACGGGGAGGAGGAGGAGGGGGGGTAGTGAGGGGGAGGGGTAAGGAGGGGAGGGGTAAGGAGGGAGAGGGGTGTCAAGCAGGACATACGAGGTTTATCTGCATCACTGTGTAGGGAGTGTGTGTGTGTGTGTGTGTGTGTGTGTGTGTGTGTGTGTGTGTGTGTGTGTGTGTCTCTCCCTCACCATGACCTCCGCCCCCATCATGACCTTTTAGGCACCTCCTCACCTCCCTCCAGACATGACACCTCCCTCCATCCTCCAGACATGACACCTTCCACCACCCTCCAATATGACACCACCACTATGACACCTCTCGGTGACACGTCAGAGACCATGTCCACCCCAGTTATCTACCCCCCCTCCTTCCTTCCTTCCTTCCCTTTCCTCCCCCCCAACCTTCCTTACCTCCCTCACTATCTCCCTATTTCCTCCTTCGTCCTTCCACGGTCAAAACGTCGACACCACCAGCTGTCCCTCCCTCCTTCCTTCCTTCCTTCATTCCTTCCTTCCTTCCCTTCCATTCCCTTCCTCTCTTCTCCTTCCTTCCTTCCTTCCTTCCTTCTTTCCTTCCTTCCTTTCTTTCTTTCTTCCCTCCTCCTTCTCCACGGTCCGAAACGTCTCAGGAATGGCAGGCAAATTCTGATGCTGGTCATTTTTAAAGTGCTACTCGCCTGGAGAAGTTCCTAGCAGAGTTGCTGGTGTCCCCCTCCTCGCCCTGCCACCCCCACCCACTACCCCACCCACCTTAACCTGACCTAGCGTAACCTCTAACCCAACATAATCAAACTTGACCTAACGTGACCTACCTAACAACTTGACAAAATCTACCTTAACATAACGTGACAGAACCTAACTGATCTATGTTTGTTTGTCCGAGGAACTGTATCTTATCCTGACACCGGCAAAACTTTGAAATCTGGCCAAAATCTGCACAAAAGACAGATTTTGATCCCCATATGTTTTCGATTTACTTTTTATAACATTGTCTTGTATTTTTGAGTTTAATGAACAAAAGAAGAAAAAGAAATTAAAAAAAAAATTAAATAACTAACGAGGGTAGATGCTACATGGTGATCAGAAGACTTCAATAAAACCTGATCCCGCTGAACAAAATTGTCCAAATTCTTTATGAAAAATTTAGTTTGCAAAATTTTCGTCGAATTTGTAGAGGAAATTCAATTTGAGTAAATATAACGTGTGAGGGTGGCACTGTACTGAATGCACTGTACTGTGGCACTGTGGGGTACTGTACTGTGGGGTGGCACTGTGGGGGCAGCACTGTGGGGGTGGCACTGTGGGGTGGCACTGTACTGTAGGGGTGGCACTGTGGGGGTGGCACTGTGGGGTGGCACTGTAGTGTGGGGTGAGAGCTCCCTGCCACGCCATCAGTTATTGCTCCGCTCTATCTAAGAGAGAGAGAGAGAGAGCTCATTAGGTATAACAGGTGCCGTCATCATCAGGACTGCCTCAACACCTTTCACCAGCACCAGCAGGAGGAGGAGGGTTGGAGGGAAGGGGTATTAGCCAGCTGGGGGTGGTGTTGTTGGCCTGCTGGAGGTGGTGTTGGCCTGCTGGGGTGGGGTGGTGTTGGCCTGCTGGGGGTGGGGTGGTGTTGGCCTGCTGGGGTGGGGTGGTGGGCCTGGCCCCACTGAGGGTGGTGTTGGCCTGCGGGGGTGGGGTGGTGTTGGCCTGCTGGGGGTGGGGTGGTGTTGGCCTGCTGGGGGTGGGTGGTGTTGGCCTGCTGGGGGGGTGGTGTTGGCCTGCTGGAGGTGGTGTTGGCCTGCTGGAGGTGGTGCTGGCCTGCTGGGGGTGAGTAGGGGTGTGGTGTTGGCCTGTAGAGGAGTGAGTGGGGGGGGTGTTATCCTGCTGGGGGGTGAGTGGGGGTGGTGGATGTCGGCGGCGGTGTATAGCGACGCCCGGTGAGCTGGACGTGTTCCAAGAGGCGGCGTCCCTGTACCGTCATCACCGCCGCCCTCCTCGATATAGTGGCACCGTCAGGAAACCTTTAGAATTAACTCTTCAATATAACCCCCCCAAGATATACCATATGTTAATACCTTTCTATTTTACGCTACTCAGGTACTCTTCAACGTCTTAGTATCACAGGTAACTTTAACTTCACTAAATTAAACAGTTTTTTATAATAACCAATACGATAAACTTTACGATTTATAAATATCCCTCAAGTTAATCATTCACCGATAACGTCATTGATAAAATAACTTTAGAATCCAGAGAGCCATTTTGGGCCCCACAGCCAAAGCCCATCTCTGTAAGGTCTGGCTGGCACCGTGAGAGTCATCAACTGGTCTCCCTCACCACCTCCTCCTGTGTTCACTTGCCACCCGTTACAATCAATAACCTAACATGATACATTACCTCACTCCCCCTCGGCTGAGTAACGCGGCGTTGTGGCAGGTGGTGTGGAGTGGGGGGTGAGGAGTGGGGGGTGAGGAGTGGGAGGTGATAGGGAGGTGATAGGGAGGTAAGGGAGTGGGAGATGAGAGATTGGGAGGTGAAGGTGGGGAGATGAGGTCAGGGAGGGTCTAAGATCGTCAGACAGGAAGCAACACACTCATGACATCTTCAGTCGATAAAAGAATCATGGATGGCTGACCTAACCTGACCTGACCTGGGAGAGAGAGAGAGAGAGAGAGAGAGAGGAACCAGAACCCTACACGGAGCGGCTCTAGGAAACGTGCCGGTTCACCAATCATTCCAACGAGGGGAGAAGGGAAGCTGGCGGAAATGTACCCAGTAGGGGAGGCTGGTGATGGTGGTGATGGTGGTAGTGGTGATGGTGGTAGTGATGATGGTGGTAGTGATGATGGTGGTAGCAGAGGGAAGGAGTGATGATGATGGTGGTAGAGGTAGGGATGAGAGTAAGTGAACTATGGCTGGATGGGCCCCTAGACTTTTCCACCACTACCACCACAATCACCACCACCACCACTACCACCAACCTTCCTCAATAGCAATATATTATTTCTCTCTCTCTCTCTCTCTCTCTCTCTCTCTCTCTCTCTCTCTCTCTCTCTCTAGTTATTATCTCACTTCCTCTCTCACTTCCACGTTAGGTAATTAAGAGAGACACAAACCTCAACAGAGAGAGAGAGAGAGAGAGAGAGAGAGAGAGAGAGAGAGAGAGAGAGAGAGAGAGAGAGAGAGAGAGAGAAACGGTAAAATATTCATAACGTCAAAATGAACAAGATTTTTAGAATAACCTTTTAAATCTAACCACAATTTTAAGACTATTTTTACCACACAATTAGTAAATATTTCATACTTTTTATATAATACGATTTTTAACAAAGAATTTTTAAACTTGATTTTTTTTTATATTTGGAAATTATAATTGATAAAAACTGATTAAAAAAACAAAGGAATTTCGTCGTATGGAAAGGATGATTTTCAGTTTAATATCCAGAAGTTGTGTTTTTTTTTCACTCCTTCCCCTCGTAGTTAATGTGTTGGGTTGTAAACGTCATGTAAATGTGTGGAAGGAGTTAGTGTTTATGGGTAATGGGAGCCTTCACACCTGCTACACACCTGCTGCACACTTACCCCAGACTAATAATGCTGGATAGATATCAACACTTAAATATTCATACTAAATACTGTATGTTTGGTTAGGTTAGGTTAGTAGAAAAAACAAAACTTATCCCCCTAACTATTCTACCTTAATTACCACACATAAATGAAAATAAACATGGCGTCGAAATTCCATAAGGACTTTACCGTAGTTATACCTGGAAATTTTTATTGTTATTCCTAGGCGCATCGGCGGGTCAATAGTCAATATTAACCTTCAGTTACAGCAGAAAATCAAGAGTTGTGCGTAATAATTCATAAATAATATCTTCAACATTTAATTAACTTCTTGTAATGATTTAAGGCTTTAATAAGTTATATTTATCTATATATTAAACGTATTATTTTATTTATATATAGCCAGACTATCATTATTTACCGTTTACTTTAGTTAGGGATGAAGGAAGTCGTCACAGATAATTGAAAGAAAACGTGACCACATAACAGGGGAAACTGATGTATACCTGACACAGTATACTTATAGCCTTACCCTATACAGTATGCATAGTGAATTCTCAACAGCCTTTGTAAAGAAATGATTATTTATGCAGGTGTGGACCCCGATTGAAATCAGGTGTGGACCCCTAGTAAACACAGGTGTGGACCCCTATTAAACACAGGTGTGGACCCCTAGTGAACACAGGTGGTTCTATCGCTCCATACCACTGAGTCCGTCACTTTATTATCATTCTCACTCTGTTCCTCTCACCTACACCACACCTCTCCTCTCTCACCCCACCCACCCACCCACCCGCTCCACCCTGCATCTCTCGTCCCCCCCCCACCCAACCCCACCCTGTGTCCACCCACGCCTTTACCCTCCTCACCTCCCCCCCACCTCCTCCTCTGAGCCACCCCTCTACCAACACACAGGGTAAACACTGGATCAATAAACTCATCAGCGGGTCACCACTACCAACAGCTTCAGTGACAACCCCTCGCTGCCAACACCTTTAATACCAACACCATCACTGCCAACACCACCACTATCTTCACTACCAACGGCTTCATTTACCAACAGCTTTACTGACAACACCATTATTTGCCTTAACAACTGTTGGTACTCACAAACTTGACATGAAGTGAATTACTATCATAGGTGAATACATACATACATACATACATACATACATACAGACATGCAGTAGATCCATACATACATACATACATACATATACATACATACATATACATACATACATACAGGTGTTGTAGTGTCAAGGCCTCTAGAACCTTCTTGCTCTCAAGGAGGGAGTGCATCCTCTCCCTCACCATCCTTCACTCCCTCCTTCCTTCCTTCCTTCATTTCCTCCATCTTCCATCCTCCCTCAGTTATTCACCCTTCTTTCATTCATCCTTCTCACCCTCCCTCTCGGGTGATCACCAAGGTGGGATGTTGGCTCAGTGCCATTGGAGGAGGGAGGAGGGAGGGAGGGATGGAGGGAGGGAGAGAGGGAGGGAGAAGAGGGAGGAGGGAGGAGAAGAGGGAGGGAGAAGAAGGGATTGAATAAAATATACACGAAACAGAGAAAAAACACAAATAATAAATAAAGAAATGAAAGGAAATAAAGAAATAAAAGGTTACACGAATGAATAAATGAATGAAATACTAAATAAAGAAAAAAATCATTAAAAATCAGACACACAAGAAAGATGAAGACAACAGACTGACCTAACACGACTTTACCGTCACCACACATCATAACTTCAGACGCTCCACCTAAACCATCCATCCGGGGTACACACAACAACATTACCCCCCCCTAAACCAGGCTGATGTTTAACCGAGTCACCACGAACATTTCACCCTTCTCCTCCCCCCCCCTCTACACACATGGAAGGATAAACAAGTAACGAAATGACTTGTATAGCGTTAATGATAAAGTCAAATATTGGGTGATAAGCGGCAACTATTGATTTTAACGAGAGGGGCCAAGAGGAGGGGTGGGTGGGGGGTGTTAAAAGTGAGGCAGGGTCGATGGTGGTGCACACACGCATATACACACACACGCATATACACTCATACACCACCCACACACACACACTTCATCCGAAACATTTAATTATTTTTCTTTATTATTACGAAACTTTAAATTCAACCTAATATAATAAAAAACTAATAATAATAGGGGTAATATAAAAAAAACGTACATACATAGATACATACACGCACACGTAAGCAAACACACACTAATATGTACACATGAACGTATGCGAGCGGTAGACATCCAAATGATTTATCGTAAACATCAAAGAAAAACAACTAATGATTTAAAAAAAAAAATTACAGTATCGGTAAAAAAACTCACAGCTGTAGGTGGTTTTTTTTTCTGTATTTAAAAACACTATTAATTGTCGTGTTTTTTTTTTACAGCAATTAACGTTAAGTAAATAATTTTGTTCGTTTTAATACACAAGTTACTGACATCAGGTTAATGCCATGAATACTCTAACAGGTACAGATACAGAATTGACACTAATTCACCTGTTCCACGATTAACTACCAATTTCCCTTTTAAATGACTAAATCAAATAATATCCAACTAATTCATAACTAATTCACTAACGCAACGACAGCAGCAGAAGTAAATAAAGATGGTAATTAAAATCCCTGTAAGAACTCTATGACGACGGTAAGGTATTTCAACGTAGCTAACGAGACCTGAGACGACTTTACAGTAGGATAGATTGTAACTTTCCATAGACCGAGTTATTGGTTGTAGGTCAAATGGGCTCCAGTTTTAATGGACCTGACCTGACCTGACCTGACCTGACCTGACCTGACCTGACCTAACCTAACCTAACCCTCAAGATTGGGGTCCATTACGACTGGGGTCTAAGAGAACTAGATTAGGGTTAGATTAGGTTGGATTGGATAGGGGCCTATTAGAACTATGATATATTTGATAGGGGCTTATCAGGACGGGTGGCTATTAGGACTAGAGCCTATCCGGACGAGGGCCCATAAGACGTGTGACCGTAACACAAGCGGACACTGTTTACAATCTCTCATCCTTTACCTAGCATAGTTTGGTATTGGTCCTGGAGGCACGTAGATCACACACACAGCAAACACATAACTCTGACCTGATGACACACACCATGGCTTACAGGCTTCCTCAGTGACAGACGCCAAGCTGTACGTTTCAGAGGGGCTGTCTCCACTTTTCAGTCACTCACCTGTGGCGTCCCCCAAGGCACCAAGACGGAACCGCTCTGCTTCCTTGTGCTTATCATGATGCCCTAAGAGAAACCCCCGCTCGCTGGAAATATGTCGACCATTGGGATCAGTGTCAACAAATCGGCTCCCAACTATACCGCCCTTCAGAATTTATTGAACAGTCTCCAATATTGGGTCACATACAACCACGTCACCATTAACCATACCAAGACCATGGTTATGCACATCAACCTCTCCTCTGACCTTGTCCCGCCTCCCTCCATTACTTTGGGCCCCCAAACACTCCAGGTTGTGGACTCCACTAAGCTCCTCGGCGTCACCATAGACAACAAACTAAATTGGAAAACACACGACAGTACTGTTGTCAAATCCTCCAGTTTCCGTCTCCACCTCCTCCGCCGACTCAAGTCCCTCGGAGTTCCTACCCCCGAACTCCTCAGTGTTTCATCATCATTCATACTTCCCAAGCTCACCTATGCCTCCCCCACCTGGTCTTCATCCACTAAATGCCACACAACGTAAACACCTAGAAAAAGTGCAAAAGAGGGCATGCAAGATTATTCTCTCCCCTTCCTACTCCACATATCAAGAAGCGCTCTACACACTGACCCTCTCGGCTCTCTCTGACCATCACCAAGACCTCATCTGCAAATTTGGTGAGAAGCTTCTGCACCATCCTCGACACCGGCTCCTACTACCACCCGAAATCCCTCGTCCGAGAATTGCTATTCGACACCACAACCGCATCCAGCCCATACGTGCACGAACTGATCGCTATAAGAACAGCCCAGTCCCAACCATTGTAAAAATTATCAAAAACTTGTAATCAACCAGTGTATTCACTTCAAGTCAATTTTACCTTTTTACACTGTCACTGTTGAAATGCCCTGTAGTATGACCTTCTCCCCACCTAGTCATTATATATCATATTTGTATCACTTATGTTACTTGTATATTATTTGTCAATCAAGAGAACCATTCACCAATTATGTAACTGTATATTTTCAGCCCTCCGACTGCCATGTTCTTTCAATAAACCGTTAATTATTATTATTATTATTATTATTATTATTACCCTGGAGGACACATACACCCTAGAATTTGGACACATACACTCTGGGATTTGAATACATATACTGTGAATACATACGCCCTGAAGGACACATACACCCTGAAGGACACATACACGCAGGAGGGCACAGACAAACAGGACACATACATCCAGAATGACACATACACCCCCCTCCTCCCCGCTCTACCTACAGGCCGCTCCTCAATTAGATTAGCCAGCACACGTCAGATGTAAACCTTTGATAGCAATCGCGTCGTGTTGAAGTCAGAGGGGCAATACCATTCCGCCCAGGCCATATACGTGTGCGAAGACCTGTCATAGGCAGATAGGGCTCTCCAATATCCCAACACACACATAAACACACCAACCCCTCTCACTAACCAACACCCACCAGCCCTCCCTCTCTCCCTCACGACCTTCCCCCTCACTTCCCTCATCTGTCGTCCCCTTGCAGCACGGAGCAGGGAAAGAGGAGGAGGAGGAGGAGGGAGGAAGAAGCAAGGGAAGGAGGGCGCTCTGCTTCTTGATAAAGCCAATTACACGCTCTATCGCAGTCAATATCCGCCGCGTGTTCTCTTACCTTCATTATCAACACAACGGAGACGCCCAGACAAACAAACACACACACACACACACACACACACCCCATGCTGGTAAATCAACTCCCAAAAGTTTCCTCCTAAAGAAGTCAATATTTACGCTCACTGACGAAGCCACTAAGTCCATCCACTAATACCAATATCCGCGTAGCGTCTCTTACATCATTTTTCAATAACTAGTAACATTAAGAAGTTTTGTTTTTACATCCCAGGAAACATCGTAAGCTCACCAAATATCGTATCACAACAAAAGATCCCTGATTATGACTTGTGTTACAGTTGTTTTACATCCTGGAGAAATATGCAACACCTTTCCACACAACACAGACTGGAAATAATCAGTAAGCAAAAGGCTATCATCTTAACAGTCAACAGTTAAGACAAAGTACATTATATCAGCAGTTAACAGTTATATACAAGCCATTGTATATCGTGTACAATGATTGTTTCTCACTGCCATCTCTCCCTTCACCACTTAACATGTCTTACACACCCTCACGCCAGCCTTTCATTACCTACCTGATAAGGATATTTTCGAAAGATGGAGTTTTATTGTATGTGACTAAAGTTAACGAATGGACACTATTTACTTCTCCCAGGGTGTGACAGACCCGTGGTAGAGGTCTTGACCGATGCCTGATAACCTTTACAAAAACCCTAGACAAGGTAATGAGGACAGGTAATGAACAGGTAATGAGCTTCCTTCCTCCTCCTGGGTCACGGATAGATGGGGTGGTCGATAAACTAAACTAACTGTATTATGGTGGTAAGCTGAGTTAACCGAATCCAGCTTTACGAAACCCTCAGTTCTAATAAAGGTTCCAACCCAACCCAACTCAACCACTAAGATGGGGACCCAATTCTAATGTATTTCAGTCCCCAGGGGCCACAAGCACTTACTGGATATTCTAGTTAAGGTAAGGATGTATTTTGCCTGAGGTCTGTTTGGTCCCCCGCCACTACGGTTAGTCCCAACAACATAATACTCCGTCATCAATTCTATTTATGGTTCTCTTCATCACCGAATTCCTGTGACAATGTTATATACATTTAATAATATTAATACATTTCGCTGACAAAACCAGTTGGATTCTATTTCATAAATAGACTTGCCTGGCATTTCCATTTGAATTTCATCATATTAATGCCTTACGTTCACACGCGGTTAAATTAATTTTCAACTTATTCAAAAATAAATAATATATAAAGGAGACTAAACGGTATTTATAAAGATGTTTGTGTTCCACTTATACATATTTACGGTTTAGTTTATTACGTTATAAAAAAATAAAATACAAAGACGCAGTGCATGTACATTTCCGGATATAATAGTTTATCATTACTCAGCACCATTTTCTTTGACAACACTGTAGTAGAAAACGGACAGAAAATAACATCACATTCAGGAGAGACTTAAACACTTACCATAGAGTTGGAGAGCGATGGCGCGGACTGTCCCAGAAGGGAATTTCGCATTCGTAGAAGATTAGAGCTTTCACTGCCGCCTGAAATAGAAGAAATATACATGTAAGTTTAAAATCTTACTCCAACACATCTTTTGTTAAGACCGTAAGTGCCACACCCTAAAAGTCCGTGTCACACCCTTACAAGATCGTGTCACATCCTTTTATCAATAGTCAAAATGTTGGTGCCACAAAAATTAGTAATGAAATAACATTCATTACCATAATAAATAACATGTTATACAATATACCTACTTACAAAATTAAAATTAATATCAATACAACCTTAGACTTACAGTACCCAGGTGGTATTATTGAAAATTATATATATATATATATATATATATATATATATATATATATATATATATATATATATATATATATATATATATATATATATATATATATATATATATATATATATATATATATATATATATGTGTGTGTGTGTGTGATAACCTGCAGATTAGGCATCATAGCGCTAATTTAACCTAACCTGATTAACGCTATCTGGGAGGGGGAGGTTAGGTTAGGTTAACGTTAGGGCGGTTAAGTCTGGGTGTGTACAGTATAATCAACATGAAATGCATTTTAAAAATTTCAGGTGGGGGAGAGTTGAACAGAGCACTACCTTACCTCCCCGGGGCCACACTCACAGGTAGGAGGGGCCACAGCACTACCTTACCTCCCCGGGGCCACACTCACAGGTAGGAGGGGCCACAGCACCACCTTTCCTCCCCCTGGGGCCACACCCCACAGGTAGGAGGGCCACAGCACCACCTACCACCTGGGGCCACACACAGGAGGGGCCACAGCACCACCTTACCACCTGGGCCACAGGCAGGAGGTGGGGCCACAGCACCACACCCCCCGGGGCCACACTCCCACAGGTAGGAGGGGCCACAGCACCACCTCACCTCCCCGGGCCACACTCACGTCATACCTATCATCAGCTTCAGGAGTCAACAGTCTCCTTAAAGGCTGAATAACAAGAGAGAGAGAGCGAGAGAGAGAGAGAGAGAGAGAGAGAGAGAGAGAGAGAGAGAGAGAGAGAGAGAGTAGGAGGCGACAATATGCTCAGGAGGGAAGGCCGGGGGGGGGTGAGGTGGTGTGCTGGGTGAAGATGATACCAGAGTGAGCCTTCCTGTTCCTTCCAGTCTGATCCACTCAATACAGTCTGATCCACTCAATACGGTCTGATCCCCAATACAGTCTGATCCACTCAATACAGACAGTCTGATCCACTCAATACAGTCCGATCCACTCAATACAGTCTGATCCACTAATACAGTCTGATCCACTACTCCAGTCTGATCCACACAGTCTGATCCACCAATACAGTCTGATCCTCAATACCTGATCCACTCAATACAGTCTGATCCCTCAATGCAGTCTGATCCACTCAATACAGTCTGATCCCTCCACAGTCTGATTCACTCATACAGTCTGATCCACTCACAGTCTGATCCACTCAATACAGTCTGATCCACTCAATACAGTCTGATCCACTCACCACTCAATACAGTCTGATTCACTCAATACAGTCTGATCCACTCAATACAGTCTGATCCACTCAATACAGTCTGGATCCACCTCAATACAGTCTGATCCACTCAATACAGTCTGATCCACTCAATACGGTCTGACCACTCAATACGGTCTGATCCACTCGACAGTCTGATCCACTCAATACAGTCTGATCCACTCAATACAGTCTGATCCACTCAATACTCGATCCACCATACAGTCTGATCCACTCAATACAGTCTGATCCACTCAATCAGATCCACTCAATACAGTCTGATCCACTCAATACAGTCTGATCCACTCAATACAGTCTGATCCATCAATCACACTCAATACAGTCTGATCCACTCAATACAGTCTGATCCACTCAATACAGTCTGATCCTCAATCCACTCAATACAGTCTGATCCACTCAATACAGTCTGATCCACTAATACAGTCTGATCCACTCAATACAGTCTGATCCACTCAATACAGTCTGATCCACCAGATCCACTCAATACAGTCTGATCCACTCAATACAGTCTGATCCACTCAATACAGTCCGATCCACTCAATACAGTCTGATCCACTCAATACAGTCTGATCCACTCAATACAGTCCGATCCACTCAATACAGTCTGATCCACTCAATACAGTCTGATCCACTCAATACAGTGTGATCCACTCAATACAGTCTGATCCACTCAATACGGTCTGATCCACTCGACAGTCCGATTCACTCACCTCGGTTTTATTCACTCAGAGTAACAGACAGACTGATTCACTTAATACAGTCAAATCCACTCATGCAATACAGTCTCATCACCACCACTCACCATCACCACTCATCACCAACACTCATCACCACCACTCACCACCACCACTCATCACCACCACTAAGCCCCCACCACCAACACTCATCACCACCACTCAGTCCTCACCACCCATCACCATCACCACTCACTATCACTCACCACCACAACACGCCTCACATATCCTCATAACCCGGAAATATCAGTGTTCCTCCTGCAGAAGTTAACAATTAACTCGGACAGTTCTTCTCTCCAGTTAGTTCATTACCTGTTATCAAATCATCAGTCTTTTTCAGTTAACAGTTACCCCAAGTACCTCTGGGTTAACTGTAAGAGGGATACACCTGTAATATACCTGTAATATACCTGTAGAGTTCATCATCTTACAATATATATTAAATTAAACAGACATTAAAGATTTATCTCGACAGCTGGTTATAAAATATTTAAGTAATTGTATTTATAAGTTTATCATAAAGTTTGGTAACATAAATGATACTTGTTATAGAATGATAATAAAATTAGACATAAGAATTAAAATATTAGACATATTAATAATAATAACTAATTCAACATTCCTAAATTTAGACATACAGAAACATAATATATTAATATATTAACTGATAAACATATTACATGTGTGTGTGTGTGTGTGTGTGTGTGTGTGTGTGTTACCTGGTATATCAAGGCGGGCCGTGTCGGAGAAGCGTCGTCGGTGTAGGCGGCACAGGCGGCGGTAGTGCCACACGTCGTCCTGACCACTGAGGGTGTCGTCGAGGCTACAGCGACGGGGGCTGTAGTAGGAGGAGGGCGTGGTGGTGTAGGGCGGGTAGTGGCTCATGGTCGGGGGTGGCGCCAGGCAGGATGGGGCAGACAACCGCTTCTCTCCCGCAGGTGAGCGAGCCAACAGGTGAGGTAAGGAGTACCTGGTACTGCCAGATATGTGGTGGGTGTATCCCTGAGGGGCCAGCCACAGCCTCGGGGTCTGGCCACTACCACTCATGGCCACCATCCCGGGGGTGACACGCACCTCTGGAGCGGAGTGTCGCTTATCAGTGGCAGCGGCACGGGTCAACCCCCACTGGGCGGCCACCTCCTCTCCTCCAGAGGAGCAGCACTCATCCTCTGATCCATCGCACCGGATGCGGATGATGGGAGGTCGCTCAGCCATGACCTCCCGCGGCACTGTGCTGGCACTCACAGCCAGGGAGCCTGATAAGGGCCCCGGCAGGTGTAGGGCGGTGTGAAGGAAACGCAGGCGGGGGGCGGCATGATCCTTACCCACTAGTGTCTCACCGCCTCAAATTAGTGCCCCACACACTAGTGCCCCCCACACACACTAGTACCCCCCACACACACTAGTACCCCACACACTAGTGCTTCACCACCTTCACTATCTACCACTGAACTCTGCCGGTCGTTTTCCCAACACTCAGACGTGACTTATGTTGTTTCAGTCTCAGATCTTTTATAGCTCAGTATATAATAACCTGTAAAACAAAATATAAAACTTTCAAAACAAAATATTTATACAAAATTTTTCTCTATTCCAAACATTACGAAATTATGAACGTGTGTGTGTGTGTGTGTGTGTGTGTGTATGTGTGTGTGTGTGTGTGTGTGTGTGTGTGTGTGTGGTATTCATGGTCGTCCACTAGATCATGACAGATATACAGTCGCTACGATAACATGTCATACCATAAACACTCGTCATTAATAAATAAGTTTAAAAATGGTGAAATTATACAGTTTCCTTTTTCCTTTTTCTTATTTTTACCTTAAATAACAACCTATAACACTTATACAACAACCATCACCACCCCCGGTACCAACTACACAACCATCTCCCCACCACCCCCATTCCCCCTAAACAACCCCTTCCAACCCCCAACAACCACCACCAACAACCCCCTCCCTTTCTTATAACCACCTCCCACAACCACCACCAACAACCCCTCCTAAAACTGGGCACAAACTCTGACACTCTTCCATTACCTGACCATGACCTCTGACCTTTCATAACCCTGGCCAAACTAATTGCAAAATATCGACCTTTTCATTGGTCGTTCCACTCCCCCGGGGCGCTTGTCTCTTTCTATTTAAGGGTCAAGATATATACCTATAACAGACATGTATTCGTACTATGAACACAACCTGGATATAAATTTATGTATAAAATATTGTGTTTTTTTTTAGTATGATAAATTCTGGATTTCACCCTTATATAAATCAACAATTACCTCCCCCCCCCCCAACGCCATTAACTTTATCCACTATCATCCTTAACCCCACTACTCCACAATACACGTTTTACTCCACCTTTATTCTCCACGTAAATAAATGATCCGATACATGATAGTGTCAGACAAGAGGTTCATCCAGCAGACACTCCAGGGTACCTCTTGGGAAGCTTAATGTCTTACCACAGATTTTCACCCCACGTCCACGATGACCCAGCCGAGGGAGGGAGGAAGGGAGGGAGGGATCTCTTAGCCCCGCCCCCTTCCCCGCCCCCTCCCTGAGTCAGCAACCAATCAAATCAATCTCAATAGACACACCTCCAGATTTAGTGGCCGTAATAAAATGAGAGTTGAAATATCGATGAATTCTGATCTTCCGCCTTTGAGAACGAGAATATTTTTCCGTAGAAGTTTTATTCCTGAACGCACTGGCTTTCTGTCGCTGTCTGTGTCCGTTTACAGAATAGAAACGACTAGGAAGAGGACGCGCTTCTTTTATTTACATAGGTATCTAAGGGGGTGGAGCTAAGCCAGATTGGGCGGAGCTATGCTGGAGTGGGATGGACTATGCTGGAGTTAGGGAGCTATGCTGAAGTGGGGAAAGCTATGCTGAGTTATGTTGAGTGGGAGGAGCTATGCCTGAGTGGAAGGAACTATGCAGGAGAGAGAGAGAGAGCGAGAGAGAGAGAGGCAATGCCAGAAAGGGAGGAGCTATGCCGGAGTGGGCGGAGCTATGCCAGAGTGGGAAGAGCTATGCCAGAGTGGGCGGAGCTATGCCAGAGTGGGAGGAGCTATGCCGGAGTGGGAGGAGCTATGCCGGAGTGGGAGGAGCTATGCCGGAGTGGGAGGAGCTATGCCGGAGTGGGAGGAGCTATGCCGGAGTGGGAGGAGCTATGCCGGAGTGGGAGGAGCTATGTCGGAGTGGGAGGAGCGAAATGATCCCTTCCATTACGAGGGCCTCAGTTAAGCCTGGACGACGGCACAAACCATGTCTTAGAGAAGGAACGGATAACACACTCACCTTGACTCTCCAACAACAAACTTAGTGTCAAGTGGAGGAGCTCTAGCGTCACCCACTTGTGATATACACGATGTTATGATCTGACCATACACACACGGGGTGCCATGACGTAGTGAGGCACCTGGCACAGTAACACGGTGGAGGTGGCACTGACTTAGGCACCCTCGGACCCGCCACCGTCACTCATCAAAACATAATAACTGGGGGTGATGAACTTTCCAATTTGAGATGAGGCGCCGGAACCTGCAAGGGGTTCAGGGGGCGTCTGCCATGTGGGAATACTGCTAGGGACGTCTGCCACTGTGGAGTACTGCAGGGCCCTGCCATTGGGACTACCATGGGGCATCTGTCACTGTGCAGACAGGCAGGGGCGTCTGCCACTGTGCGAGGGCAGGCAGGGGCGTCTGCCACTGTGGAATACTGCCAGGGGACGTCTGCCACTGTGGGAGTACTGCCAGGGGCGTCTGCCACTGGGACTACCATGGGCATCTGCCATGGGAGTACTGCCAGGGGGCGTCTGCCACTGCGAGGGCAGGCAGGGGCGTCTGCCATGTGGGAGACTGCCAGGGGCGTCTGCCACTGTCAGAGGACTGCCAGGGGGCGTCTGCCACTGTGCGAGGACTGCCAGGGGGCGTCTGCCACTGTGAGAGGACTGCCAGGAGGCGTCTTCACTGTGGGAGGACTGCCAGGGGCGCCTGCCACTGTGGGAGGACTGCCAGGGGCGTCTGCCACTGTGGAGGACTGCCAGGAGCGTCTGCCACTGTGGAGACTGCCAGGGAGGCCCTGCTGGCGAGCACGCTGTGGGAATGTTGGCTCAGGAGACATAAGAGCGAGGAAAACAGATCTGACAGCAGAGAGATATTAGGGGGAGGACAGATGAGGTGGGAGGACAGGTGGAGGCGGGGAGGACAGGTGAGGCGGGGAGGACAGGTGAGGGGCGGGAGGACAGGTGAGGCGGGGAGGACAGGTGAGGCGGGGAGGACAGGTGAGGCGGGAGGAGTGAGGTGGGGGAGGACAGGTGAGGGGGGGAGGAGAGGTGAGGAGGAGAGCAGGTGAGGCGGGAGGACAGGTGAGGCGGGGGAGGAGAGGGAGGCGGGAGGACAGGTGAGGCGGGGAGGACAGGTGAGAAGTGGCACTTGACATACTGTGATGACAAATATATACAACAGAGGTCAGAGGTCATGAGGGCAAAAAAAAAAAGAGAGAGTTAAGAAAATAGTTAACAGCCTAATGGTAAGTCAATTATGGTGGTATGGTGGTGATGGTGGGGGGTGTGGTCGGTGGATGTGAGGTGTGTGGATGACGTGGATGTGAGGGGTGTGGATGGATGATGTCCGTCAACGCATACGTCACCCTAACAAACTGAGTCATACAACGGAACACAAGAGAAGATAAAAAAAATAGCAACATTCTTTCATATTGTAAATGTTAAAATATTTCAAGATATTCATAGAAAAAATGTTAAAATAAATTAGAGCCAGGATGCCACTGTGTGATTCTTGTCAGGCAATATCAGAGCCAGACAGTTGTGGGGAGGAGGAGGTGGTGGTGATATTTGCAGGATTTCTGAGTTAACGTACGTGTGTGTGTGTGTGTGTGTGTGTGTGTGTGTGTGTGTGTGTGTTAAGTGAGTGGATTTCAAGAGCCACATGAGTGATTCTCTATAAATGTTTTCTCTCAACAAATCTCTTCACCTGAGTCTTAAAAAGTTCCTCACAAGAAAAAGAAAGATCAGGTGTATAGATCAGAGGTCACGATGCCACCTAGGTCATTGGTTAGAGGTCAGGTCAGAGGTCACGACTTAACCTAGGCTTCAGTGAGGTCAGGTTATATGTTCCTACCAGTTTATACAGGATAGACAAGGTCACTGTTAATATGAGAGAGAGAGAGGGTATGTGTGTGTGTCAATGGTGGCTTCTCTACTGCCCCACCTACCACCACCCACAACCACCACCACAACCACCACCCACACCCCACCCAAAATCTTATGCCATTCTGAGCTTAGTATGACACCCATAGTTATATTTGGACGCATTTGTCTGTCTGTCAGTCAAAAAAATAGTAATCCAAGAAATCAAAACCACCACCAAAATGGCCACTAAAAACACACTTAAGACTCACTTCAACAGTACACCTTAAGACTATGTCGAGATAAAATCTAATATAGGAGCGCCTGTAACCCCCACCACCCCATCCCCCATCAACAGCTACAGGGAGGGGAGGGAGGGAAGAGAGGGCAGTTCTGTCTACATTGATGACTGTAACCTTACTGTATTTAATGTTACATGAGGTTTATGTATAATTTCTTTCTTTCTTTCTTTCTTTTCTTTTTTCTTTTTCGTAGACCGATTAAAGGATAAGGTAGTGTCTGAGAGTCTGTTGTGTGTGTGTGTGTATTTCTGCTTGCCATGTATACAGTGGGTGGGCGTCAATGTACACACTCAAAGATATGCTGCCCATCCCCCCGACACACACACACACACACACACACACACACACACACACACACACACACACACACACACACACACACACACACACACACACACACACACACACACAGTATTAAATTGCACTTACAACAGACAACCAGCATTTCCTTCCCCATTTTCTCTAATTCCTCGTCCATTCCCTTGCAACACACCTGAAACACACACCTGTCTTACTGCAACACATTTGCCATACTGCAACACACCTGCCATACTGCAACACACCTGACACACACCTATCCTAATGCAACACACCTGCCACACACACCTGTCCCATTGCAACACACCTGCCATACTGCAACACACTGACACACACCTATCCTAATGCAACACACCCTGCCACACACACCTGTCCTATTGCAACACACCTGCCATACTGCAACACCCTGCCAACACACCTGTCCTCTACTGCAACACACCCCACACACACCTGACATACTGCAACACACCTGCCCACACACACCTGTCCTACTGCAACACACCTGTCCTATTGCAACACACCTGCCCTACTGCACACACACACCTGAGAAACACACCTGTCCTATTGAAACACATCTGCCCTACTGCAACACACCTGACACACACACCTGCCATGCTGCAACACATCTGACACACACACACACACACACACACACATTCCTCTAA
>NW_024735035.1:85000-135000 GCF_018991925.1 Homarus americanus
TTAATACATGCATTTAACCTTGCTTTTTGTTATGATGTTAAATTTGACGACTAATTTACCTGTTAATGATCGTAACTTCCCACCCCCACTCAGGTATTGTCTGTGAATCTACCTGTGTACAGTAAAACTTTTATTTAACGGACTGCACAGCGAGGAAATTCCGTTATATCGAGGGTCTGTTACATGTGAAACTTCCATATAGCGGATTACATATATAGAGAAGTTCGTTATATGGAGGTTTGATATTAACCTACAGACACGCCAAAAAACTATCTGTACTCGGGGTGATCGATGAGTCCCAGAATGAACACTGTGACTCCTGTTGTCTCGGTAGGGTTGTCAAAATCCTTCGTCCGTTGTGTCATATTTTCTCAACACAAGTTTGTATAGATAGTTTTTATTTTTTTTTTTGAGTGAGTGTACAAAGGTTAGAGTCACCGTCAGGCTCCAGTGTTCACCTGAGGATAATGTGTCACCCAGGAGGCGTTCTCCACCAACCGCGGCGTGACACCTGCAACACTCTCACATTGCAAGGTTGAGAAGCTCGAGGCGAACATGATGACACCACCCCGTGACCCGTGTGTGTGTGTGTGAGACCGCAAGCAACAGGTGAGTCAAGCTGCTCACGCACACACACACCATCTCCTGACAGTGCCACAGTGCCACCACCTGGCTAATAATAAACCTAGTCCACCATGGCACTCTCCCCGACTTACCTGGTCTTCACTCTACAAAAAACACTCATTTTCTTCAACAAACAACAACAAGAGATGAGTTGGAGAGGTCATGAGCCAGCTGGGGTGCATGACGAGTGTGTGTGTCTGTAATGACTGCCAGGAATCCCGTCTAGGTTGGTGGGGTGAGGTGTTGGTGGGGTGAGGTGTTGGTGGGGTGGGTTAGTGGTGAGGTGTGGGTGGTGAGATGTGGGTGGTGTGGGTTCATGGTGTAGGTTAGTTAGTGGTGAGTTGCTGGTGGTGTGTGTTGCAACCGGTGGCAGAAACCCGACCTCTTACGTGCAATCCGAGGGTCCGGTTCACCACAACGCATCACCAAATCCTCACCATAACACATCATCACCTCAGCATAACACATCACAAGCACCCTCAACCACAGCCTCCAAGTACCATCTCACCACTACAACTTCACCACACACCATAAGCATCAAGTCTACACCACAGTGCCAGTCACATACCCACGTATCTGGGTATAGAACAAAGCAGCACCACTATCACGACACCTGGCTTTACCCTCCCTCCCCCCACCCACCCACTCTCCACCCACAAACCACCCACTCTATATTACATTACTTACTTACCTTTCACACCCACTGTATGCACGATGCGACCTCAACCACCGCTACACCACCACCCGGAAAATAATAAACCCATGAGCAGTTAAATCATCAAAACATGTGTGTGTGTGTGTGTGTGTGTGTGTGTGTATCTATGTCCCAGATGATTAAAAACACAAAAACACACGTATTTTCTTCCTGTTATTATTCCCATCATCAACAGACGCTACAAGGACAAGATTTCTCACCTGTTAAAACAATGTGGGGAAAATTTTCTTCAGGTTTCTGCTCAAAGGTGATTGTTCGCTTCCTTCTCTAACCTTCACTCACACACACACACACACGCACACACACACACACACACACCGTCAACAACTCGGCTCCCGACTATACCGCCCTTCAGGATTTATTGAACAGTCTCCAAAACTGGGCCACCAACAACCACGTCACCATCAACCATACCAAGAACATGGTTATGCATATCAACCTCTCCTCCGATATTGTCCCACCCCCTTCCATTACTTTAGGTCCCAACACACTCCAGGTTGTAGATTCCACGAAGCTCCTCGGCGTCACCATAGACAACAAACTAAATTGGAAACCACACGTCAGTAAAGTTGTCAAATCCTCCAGTTTCCGTCTCCACCTCCTCCGCCGACTCAAGTCCCTCGGAGTTCCTGCACCCGAGCTCCTCAGTGTTTACTCATCATTCATACTTCCCAAGCTCACCTATGCCTCCCCTACCTGGTCTTCCTCCTTAAATGCCACACAACGTAAACACCTAGAAAAAGTGCAAAAGAGGGCATGCAAGATTATTCTCTCCCCTTCCTACTCCACATATCAAGAAGCGCTCAACACATTGACCCTCTCGGCTCTCACTGACCATCACCACGACCTCATCTGCAAATTTGGTAAGAAGCTTCTACACCATCCTCGACACCGGCTCCTGCTACCACCTGAGATCCCTCGCCCGAGAATTGCTGTTCGACATCACAACCGCATCCAGCCCATACGAGCACAAACTGATCGCTATAAGAACAGCCCAGTCCCAACCATTGTAAAAATTATCAATAACTTGTAATCAACCAGTGTATTCACTCCAAGTCAATCTTACTTTTTGCACTGTCACTATGTTGAAATGCCCTGTAGTATGACCTTCTCCCCACCTAGTTATTATATATCATATTTGTATCACTTATGTTACCTGTATACAGGGGGGGGAGGGGGGTATTATTGGTCAATCAAGAGACCCATTCACCAATTATGTAACTGTATATTTTCAGCCCTCCGACTGTCATGCTCTTTCAATAAACCGTTTATTATTATTATTATTATTATTATTATTATTATTATTATTATTATTATTACTATTATCATTATTATTATTATTATTATTACTATTATTATTATTATTATTATTTACAACAGTCAATAGCTTACATGAGTCATAAACTAGATGTTAAAGAAAGGTATTACAGATTTTTTCCCCACACACACCTGAGGCTCCCACACACCTGAACAGTAACACCTGAGGCTCCCACACACCTGTACAGTAACACCTGAGGCTCCCACCAACCTGTACAGCAACACCTGAGGCTCCCACACACCTGAACAGTAACACCTGAAACCCGCACCTGCACAATAACACCTGAGGCTCCCACACACCTGCACAATAACACCTGAGGCTCCCACACACCTGAACAGTAACACCTGAGGCTCCCACGCACCTGCACAATAACACCTGAGGCTCCCCCTCCCCTGCACAATAACACCTGAGGCTCCCACACACTTGTACAGTAACACCTGAAGCTCCCACACACCTGTACAGTAACACCTGAAGCTCCCACACACCTGTACAGTAACACCTGAAGCTCCCACACACCTGTACAGTTACACCTGAGGCTCCCACACACCTGTACAGTTACACCTGAGGCTCTCACATACACACTTAATTACCCTGGCGGACAATAACAATTAGCTGTGACTAGAGAAGGAATTCTTCCTGTGAACGTCACCATGTGTTGTGTGTTAGACAAGAGGGCGGGTCAACATCGAGGAGCTGTCTACAGTCTATGCTATGTCTTTCGTCTTGCTACAAAACCTAACCTAACCTAACGTAACGCAATCTATCCTTACCTAACCTAACGCAATCTAACCTAACGTAACGCAATCTAACCTAACCTAACCTAGCGCAATCTAACCTAACGTAACGCAATCTATCCTAACCTAACGCAATCTATCCTAACCTAACCTGGCGCAATCTAACCTAACGTAACACAATCTATCCTAACCTAACGCAATCTATCCTAACCCTAACCCCCCGCCCTCACAGTCCACAATCCCCTCACAGTCACTTCCCCTCACAGTCACTTCCCCTCACCAGTCACAGTTGTTTGAGGTAGAGTGAGGAGGAGGGAGGAGAAGGAGGGAAGGATGAGAAGGAAGTGAAAAACTGTCTGCCGGAGGGAAAGGGGGGAGGGAAAGGGGGGAAGAGGGAGGAGGGAGGGAGGGGGAGGAGGGTAGGAGGGGGAGGGTAGGGAGGGGAGGGAAGGAAGGTCAGGAAGTAGGAAGGGGGACTCGTTGCTATGGTTACTAACGTCTCCTTCTCTGTATTCAAGAAACCCCGGTACACCCTCCCGGTACACACCCCCGGTACACCCTCCCAGTACACTACATCCAGTACACCCACTACTACACCCACCACTACACCCAGTACACTACACCCAGTACACTACACCCACTACTACACCCGGTACACTACACAGTACACTACACCCACTACTGCACCCAGTACACTACACCCAGTGCCACTACGCAGTACACTACAGTACACTACTACACGGTACACTACACCCAGTACACTACACCCAGTACACTACGCAGTACACTACACCCAGTACACTACAGTACACTACACCCACTACTACACCCAGTACACTACACCCAGTACACTACACCCAGTACACTACACCCAGTACTACACCCACTACTACACCCAGTACACTACACCCAGTACACTACACCCAGTACACTACACCCACTACTACACCCACCACTACACCCACAGTACACTACACCCAGTACACTACACCCAGTACACTACACCCAGTACTACACCCACTACTACACCCAGTACACTACACCCAGTACACTACACCCAGTACACTACACCCACTACTACACCCACCACTACACCCAGTACACTACACCCAGTACACTCCTCAACAAACCTACACTCTTAGCACTTTGAGTTGTAATAAACGAAAATAAAAAACAAAACTACATAATAAAAAAAATAATGAAGAAAACCTAAACAATTTAATAAAAGTAATAAAATTCTCGAAAAAATAAGAAAACTCGTAAAAAAATTATATATTTCAATAAAAACTCGTATTAAAATGAAATAAAAATTATATTAAAATCATCAATAAGAACTAATGGTTAAATTTTTATACTAAGTGGAATTAAAACATTAAATTCTGAAACTAATATTAGCCAAAGGTAAATTAAATGAAGGTAATCTAGATCGTCTTAAGTGAACGCTCAAACTGGATTACATTCGCTCACATAATTACAGGTAATGTGACGCAGGTGGTGTGACGCAGGTAATGTAACGCAGGTGGTGTGACGCAGGTGGTGTGAAGCAGGTGGTGTGACGCAGGTGGTGTGAAGCAGGTGGTGTGACGCAGGTGGTGTGACGCAGGTGGTGTGACGCAGGTGGTGTGACGCAGGTGGTGTGACGCAGGTGGTGTGACGCAGGTAATGTGACGCAGGTGGTGTGACGCAGGTGACGCAGGTGGTGTGACGCAGGTGGTGTGACGCAGGTAATGTGACGCAGGTGGTGTGACGCAGGTGGTGTGACGCAGGTGGTGTACAAGTTATGGTTGATGTTGAAATTGATTTTATATTAATATAATAATTGCTAAAATAACTTGGTCCAATTAATTCTGACCTGACCTGACCTATAGTGAGAAAACATTAACCTGAAGAAACTTAACATTATTTAACCTAACCTAAACTTAACTTAAAACTAACTTAATATAACCTAACCTAACTTCAACTTAATTTAACCTAACCTAACCAAAATTAAAGTTAACCTAACCTAACCATAACAAATACTTAAGCCACCCCCAAAAAAATCAGTCTCCCGTTTTCTATGTTAACTCGTAAAAAAAATGGACTATTAGATTTTTTTTTATTTACCTTTACAACACTTAATTCTTACTATGGTGTGTGTGTGTGTGTGTGTGTGTGTGTACGCTGGATGATAATAATGATGATAATAATGAGAACGATAACGCACACACAAAACTCATCCACAATATAGAATTACTAATAAAAATATTAAGACACACTTTGTCCATCTTGTTAAGACTGTTTTGCCAGGTGTGCTCAGGTAAAGAAGGGGAGCCGCGAGCACTAATTACTTACAGGTGTGTTTACCTGAGTCGTGTCTTGGCCTTTGGACGAGTGAGAAACGGTGGTGTAGTGGAGTTCTTGTGTCTGTCTGTCTGTCAATAATGAAGAGGAAGGGAGGGAGATGAGCTAACGAGAGTGATTGGGTAATTCAATAACACTCTCTCTCTCTCTCTCTCTCTCTCTCTCTCTCTCTCTCTCTCGTGGTAAAAACCCCTCATCAACAAACACCAAAATAATCTCTGTTGACCCTGATAATTAACTCACTGTTTACATTATTAATTATTACACTCTATTGTTTAATGTTTACCTGTGGGCTGGTCCTCCCCCACCCCTTCATCCCTCCTTCACCCCCTCCTTCACCCCCTCCTTCCCCTACCTCCCTCAGCAAGTATGTTAGCCTTATTCTACATCCTCAAAGTCAAGTCAACAAGTCTATATTTTCCCCTCAGTGTGTGTATGTGTGTGTGTGTGTGTGTGTGTGTGTGTGTCACCCTCGTTCCGGGAAGTCGCGCACACAGATTAAATCCTGGTTTAATAATATCAGGAAATTTAGTAATGAATCAGTTTGGTTTTTAATATTTTCAGTTCATTTCCCTTTAATCACTCCTTCCTGACCTGACTAATGGATGATGTTTTTTTTTTAATACGGCATGTGAGGGATTCTTCCATCCTTCAGGCGAGGTTAAAAACACATCTATTTTCACCAGACCTTCTCCTCCCACTTCAAAAGGTTTCAAGGAAGATCAAAACCTTCCCTCAAGGTTGATCTATAACTAAGACTCGAGATTCAAGGTTCAACTATACACACTTGAACACTGAACAAGCGAGGAACCTTTCACCCCCATGTCTTGTGCACTCATGAGCCCTACACACACACACACACACACACACACACACACACACACACACACACACACACACACACACACACACATTTTTAACACAACTTTCCAGTGAACTTAAGACAAAAACCTGACAAAGATGAATTAAGTTATCGGTAGAGTTTGTCATGTGTGTAGGTGGAGAGAAGAGAAGAGAGAGAAGAGGAGAGAAGAGAAGAAGAGGAGAAGAGAAGAAGACAAGACAAGAGGGGAGAAGAGAGAAGAGAAGAGAGAAGAGGTACTACAAGTGGTGAGTGAAGTACCGTAATTTTAAGTGTGTCGTGAAGGACTTGGCTCTTCCTGCATATACACTCACTGAGAGAGAGTGTGTGTGTGTGTGTTGTGTGTGTGTGTGTGTGTGCCAACAGAGGTCACTCACGCAAAATCTCCCTCGCCCCCTTCTCCCTGCCTCTCCTCTCTCTCCTGCCCCTCCTCTTCTCTCCCTGCCCCTCCTCTCTCTCCTGCCCCTCCTCTCTCTCCCTGCCCCTCCTCTCTCTCCCTGCCCCTCCTCTCTCTCCCTGCCCCTCCCTCTCTCTCCCTGCCCCTCCTCTCTCCCTGCCCCCCTCCCTCCCTGCCCCCCCTGCCCCCCTCTGGGCCATCCTCCCACCCTTAACAGTATTGCCAGAACCAGGAACAATGACAGTGTTACCAAAACGACCACCAGACCCTTTAGAATATCCCCATAACAACGACGTCAGTGTTACCATTGCGACAGATGAACCCTTGTGAGGTATCCAGTTACCAGAGTGCTATTACTTCAACGACGACAATGTTGCCAGCACGGTGGTCATACTCTCAAGGGTTTGGAGGGAGGAGGAGGGAGGGGGGAGGGTTATGTTACGTGAAGATTAAGCCAACACACACACACACACGCACACACACACGAATCATCGTCTCATCTACCTGTGTGTTCATACTTCATACCTGTCCTTTGTATTATATAACACCTTGTCTCCTCGTTAGTAAACACCGTATTTGTTCATTACGTCTCGTTATCGTCCCTTCGTTATCAGACGCCTTCGTTATCAGACTCCTTCGTTATCAGACCTCACACGTGTTGCTGAGTTTGACATTCTCTCTCTCTCTCTCTCTCTCTCTCTCTCTCTCTCTCTCTCTCTCCACCATTCAGTCATTCCCATTTAATGCCACCATTAACTAGTATCAACCATCACAATACGCCTTAGATTGGCTATTCGCTATCTCCCAATCCTCTCCTTCTTAAGAGTGCGTGTGGAATCCCCCACCCCCCCACCCACCTACCCACCCACCCACCCCACCAGATGTCCTTCCAGATAAATCAAGGGCTTCAACCTATCAGGCTTCCCTTCTTCCGTCTTCTCTTCCTTCCAATCTTCTCCTCTCCCCCTTCTTCTCTTCCTTCCATTCTTCTCCTCTCTCTTCCACTCCCCCTAATCTTCGTGTCGTCCCAAGTCCCTTATTCTCAACCCAGATATTACTCATACTTTGTCAACACCTCTTAATAAATTTTTTTTCTCCTTCGTCGACGTCACCTTCCGGGGTTTTTACACCAATCATACCTTCACCCCACCCTCCTCCTCCTCCTCCTCCACCAGACGACCTTCCAGATAACTATGGGCTTGAACTTGGCTAGCTTCCCTTCCTCCAACTTCTTCTGATAGTTAGATAATAGTTAGTTAAATAAAAAGAATAACTTCAACACAATACACTGAAGAACATGCAACAAAACAAATTTTCTCTGCAACACTTTCCCGTAAATTTAATTCGAAACCCCTGAACCCTCACCACCGAACCCCTTGAATCTTCGAGTCCAGGTACCGAATCACTTGACCCTTCAAACCGTGAATCTTAAAACCCTTAATTCTTCGACTCATTAAACCTTCAGTCCTCATAGGAATAGAGTTTACAGGTTCATTGATTCAGGGTTATGATTCAATGATTCAGAATCGAGGTTCACAGATTTGGATTCAATGATTCAGATTCGGGGTTTAGGGATGAGGGTTCGGATTCGGGGTTCAGTACTCTCAGACACCCTCCCCCCCCCCTCATAAACATCCCTCTGTATTGATCTACTTATTACAGCCCTACTACCTATTACTGGTCATAACTACCTCTGCCCACACACTGCTCTCTCTCTCTCTCTCTCTCTCTCTCTCTCTCTCTCTCTCTCTCAGCACTGCCAAAGTTACTCACTCTAATACCAAGAACAACATTAATCCATAACTCTTTGGCCTCACAACCTCCCAACCTCATTACCTCCAAGACCTCCAGCGCAACCTTTTAACCTCATGACCTCCAACACATCACAACCTCATGACCTCCAACTCATCACAACCTCACCATCATAACAGTCGATTTACTTCATACTATATTTTTAGATCTGTGACTGTATGTATGTGTGCGTATGTCTGCGTATGTGTGTATGCGTCTTAAACCATACAAAGGGGGAAGATGTACACATACACTCGGGGAAGTAGGGGGTGTGTGTATGTGTCCTAGGTGCATACATACACATGGAAAAGGTACATACACATGGAAAAGGTACACACACAGACCTGACCTGACCTGACCTATCCAACCCACACTCCTTCAGCAAATACCCCCCGTGCCACACAACAAGGTAAATTACAGGTGATTAAGTTATTAAAGTATTTAGTAATTACAGTTATTAAATAATTAAACTAAATGTTATTGTTATATGTGAGTCAGGTTGATTATGTCATGGCCCCTTGATATACTTCCCACTCATCCTCCCACTCACAAACACATCCCACTCAAACACACATCCTCCCACTCAAACACATATCCTCCCACTCACAAACACATCCTCCCACTCCAAACACACATCCTCTCACTCAAACACACATCCTCCCACTCCCAACACACATCCCACTCCAAACACACATCCCACTCCAAACACACATCCTCTCACTCAAACACACATCCTCCCACTCCCAACACACATCCCACTCCAAACACACATCCCACTCCAAACACACATCCCACTCCAAACACACATCCCTCCCTTACCATCCACTCCAAACACATCCCTCCCAACACATCCCTCCAAACACACATCATCCACTCCCAAACACATCCCTCCAAAACACATCCTCCCAAACAAACATCACTCAACACACATCCCCTCCAAACACACATCCCTCCAACACATCAACCCACCTCCAAACACACATCCCTCCAAACACACATCATCCCCTCCAAGCACACATCATCCCACTCCAAACACATCATCCTCCCAAACACACATCATCCCACTCCAACCACACATCATCCCTCCAAACACACATACTCCACGGACAGGCAGGCGGAGCACAACAAAAGAAGTCAGCTGCAGGTGTGCTACAATGGTAACAGTGTCCTCCTACCTGCACCACCACCTGACTGTGTGTGGAGAGACGAAAATAAAGATCTAGGGGGAAAAAGATAAAGTAAAAGATGAAGAAAATGTGAGAAAAAATAAATAGCTAAAAGAAATTATTTTTCTTTAACCATAAATAATTCCAGTTTATATACACACACACACACACTCTCACCTGATCATCTACTTCATAACCCTGATTTATGATCTTTAGTAAACACTTGACTCGGTGTCTGAAGAGAGAGAGAGAGAGAGGTAGGCATGTATGTAGGTCGGTAGGGAAGGAGAAAGAGAGGGAAGGGGAAGGAGGAAGAGAGGGAAGGGGAAGAGAGGGCCAACTGCAGATGGTGATGGTGGTAGCGTAGGGAAGAAGGAAGTTGTTTACACCATAACTTAATCACACAAACAAACTTCCTGGTCACAGCTGTTAGGTTAGGTTAGGTTAGGTTAGGTTAGGTTAGGTTAGGTAGGGTTAGGTTAGGTTAAGTTAGAGGTTAGGTTGGGTGAGGTTGGAATTAGGTAGGGTTAGGTTAGGTAGGGTTAGGTTAGGGATCTTGTTAGGCCAAGAGGTGTAACATTATGTATAAAACTGTAGAGAAATACACACACACCCACACATAATGTACACACACCCACACATAATGTACACACACCCACACACATACATACTGTACACACACCCTAGCCACCCAATCAACAAATCAGCTTCGAGAGTTGGAAACCATCAATCTCCTCGGGTGTCCAATCACGTTTCTGGAATTTAGAATCCTCCACCGTGACTGGCCAATCACTTTCTCGGCCTTAAGCAATCATTTTAATGGCTGTCCAATCACGTTACGTCGATGTATTTCTGATAATTTTACATCATGTATAATTTGTTCCACACTCCCGATATCCCTATAATTTGTTCCACACTCCCGATATCCCTATAATTTGTTCCACACTCCCGATATCCCTATAATTTGTTCCACACTCCCGATATCCCTATAATTTGTTCCACACTCCCGATATCCCTATAATTTGTTCAACACTTCCGATATTCACACTATGGAATATTTTGAAGATTGTAAGGAGTATAAGAGTCTTCAAAATCGCCTTTAAATTAAAAAAAAAAATAATCAATACCAATTTTGTATATTTTTTTTTGTAGATATCATTCACGTTGGTAGATATGAACCTCTTATGAACACACGAGAGAGGGAGAGGTAATATAAAAATCAATATCAACACAAAGGGAAAGCCACGTCGAAAATCCCTTCACTTTAACCAATAGAAAATACTGAAATCCCACTATTTTTTCATAACACAACAGACATCCTTGTTAGATCCTCCATAGCGGATTGAGAAATGTTTTGTAGTTACGTATCTGTTGGTGTTGGAGCAGTGTGTTGGAGGTAAATCACAAGTGCTGGTTGGAGGTGAGAAAGTGGAGGAGTAGACGACGGTGGAAGGTGTGGAAAGTGTTCCCTCGTATAGGGCCGACACACGACTGCCACCACCACCACTCTTGGCCGCCTGTCGCTCCCACCTGTAGCTTGTGACTGCCTTGCTAACCTCCTCCA
This sequence comes from Homarus americanus, assembly GCF_018991925.1. Taxonomy (NCBI): domain Eukaryota; kingdom Metazoa; phylum Arthropoda; class Malacostraca; order Decapoda; family Nephropidae; genus Homarus; species Homarus americanus. Next base: position 96,512 of record NW_024735035.1, read on the forward strand.
CCCCCCCTCTCTCTCTCTCTCTCGGACAGGTGCTTCCCTACCCCCCCCTCTCCATCCATCTCGCCCTCACACGCGCTTCTATCACCTCCTCCTCCCCCTCATCCCCTCTCAACCTGCTTCCTGTTCCCCCACCCACCCACTATCCTTGCCCAACCCCCTGCCACTCTGCCCATTAACCTCACCCCCCCCTTTACCTATCTGCCTGCATACCTGCCACACCATACCGGAACCGTCGCTATCATCACACTTAATTGTTTACCTGGAGTTTACCTGAGGTCGTCTTCCAGCGTTCGTAACTCTTTCCTATCACTCACAGTCACTCATGCACTCTCACACTCACGCATTCGCATTCACTTCCTCAGTCTCACTTATAATTACACACACACACACACACACACACAGCTTTTCCTGCTTGCACACCCAAAAGCCTAAATAGCCCAAGGAGAAAAATATAGTATCTCTCGGAACCGAACCATGAAATCGAACCCGGAATCGAACCTGGAATCAAATCCGAAACCGAACCCGGAATCGAACCTGGAATCGAATCCGAAACCGAACCCGGAATCGAATCCGAAACCGAACCCAAACTAAACCCGAAATTTCATGGTAACTAATTTGAAATATTGCTAGGGGTAAGATTATATTAGGTTAAGTTAGGTTAGAGAATAGGTGTAGGTTGGGTTAGCTTAAATGTAGGTAAGGGTCACATCAGGTCAGGTTAGGTCAGGTACGGGTTTGGGGATTAGCTGCTAACACGTGTGGCGGGTAGAGTACATTTTAAAAACAAGGTGTAGAGTTGTTTCTTAGTGTTCAATGGCCTCGGGTTCGGATTCACAAGGGCTCGGATTCACAAGAGTTCGGATTCACAAGAGTTCAGATTCACAGAGGTTCGGATGTCCAGAGGTAAGGGTTAACAGAGGTTCGGATTAACATAGATTCGGATTAAAAAAGGTTCGGGTTCGCAGAGGTTCGGATTCACAAAGGTTCGCATCAAAAAGGTTCGGTTTCGCAGAGGTTCGGATAATATAATGAGTCAATAACACCACACATTCTACCAGTCACCAGTCAATAATCACCAGCCAGTCACCACTCGATTCACCAGTTAACTCGTGTTCAATAATGTGCCACCCAGAGCCACCAGTCAAGCCACCAGTCCAGTAACTGTCAGGTCGTGTAATTAATAGCAGCATTAACTCTAGAACATATGCTCCAATAACCTGCTCTATGGTAACGGCTGACAGGGTGGGTGGGGTGGGTGGTGGTGGGTGGTGGTCGGCGAGGGAAGTGGTGGTGGGTAAGGAAGGTGTGGGTGGGTGAGGAAGGTGTGGGTGGTGGTGGGGGAGGAAGGTGTGGGTGGTTGGTGGGTGAGGAAGGTGTGGGTGGTGTGGATGAGGGAGGTGTGGGTGGTGGGTGGGTGGGGAAGGTGTGGGTGGTGGTGGGTGGGGAGGTGTGGGTGGTGGGTTGGGTGGGGAGGGTGTGGGTGGTGGTGGGGTTGGGGAGGGTGTGGGTGGTGGGTGGGTGGGGAGGGTGTGGGTGGTGGTTGGGTTGGGGGTTGGGTGGTGATGGGTGGGGAGGTGTGGGTGGTGGTGGGTGGGGGAAGGTTAGCCGTTGGTGGGTGGGTGAGGAAGGTGTGGGTGGTGGGTGGGTGAGGGAGGGTGTGGGTGGTGGGTGGGTGAGAGGTGGTGGTAGTGGTGGTGTGTGGGGGAGGTGGTGGGTGAGAAAGATGTGGGTCCCATCTTAATTACCCTACACACCCAAACAAGAACAAAAAATAAACACCTTTAGAAACAAATAACTCGATAATAACAACTACAAAAATCATATGACCTTTAATACGATGTTTTTATCTATCCCTTAACCTTGTCCAGTGCCAGGAGGTGCCAGGAGGTGCCAGGAACCAGGTCAATATATCCATAGTTGTCAGTAATTGGTGTTGTAGAGTCAACAGTGTGTGTGTGTGTGTGTGTGTGTGTGTGTCATCACTAAGTAAGCTCCGGTTAGGGTAGTAGTGAAGTAGAAGTAGTACACCGGATATAGATCCAGGTAAACTCCAGGTAAACTCCAGGTAAATCCAAGGTAAACTCACTAATGACCTCCTTCTCCACTCCACTAGGTCGCCCTCCACTTGCACACGTCCTCGCTAGTACTCACAAGGCCATGCTAAGCCTCCGCGGTTTTCGTACTCTGACAGGGAAGTACTCAGGAAGGTTACTGGCCAATCTTCTTGCTTCTACCTGACCTTCAGATGTAAGTCAATTGTGTACCTGTTGATGTGAGGAGGAAAGGTGGTAGGGGTGGGGTGGTAGGGGTGGGGTGGTAGAGGTGGTGTGGTAGGGGTGGTGTGTAGTGGGAATTGAATTAGTGAGGGAATTCAGGGGTGGTGGGGTGGGGTGGTGGGGTGCAAGTGGTGGGGTGGTGTGGTGGGGGTGGTGTGGTAGGGTGGGGTGGTGGGGAGATTGAATTGGTGGGGTGGTGGGGGTGGGAATTGGTGGGGGTGGTGTGGTAGAGGTGGTGTGGTAGAGGTGGTGTGGTAGAGGGGTGTAGTGAGGTGTACTGGGAATGTAGTTCTAAGATAAGGCACTGAGGTGTACTACAGGAATATGGCACTCAGATATACAAGGGCGTGGCACTAGGCTGTCACTAACAATCCTCCCCACCTCACAGGCATGACCTCAGGGTAGTGGTGTAGGGAGGAGACTGGCACCACTTTCAGATAATGACCCTACAATCAAAGACTATTGCTTGCGTGCGTGTGTGCGTGTGCGTGCGTTACCTGACCCAGGATATATTTACGCCAAAATTAGAGGTCATACACTACTTGATGGAGAACAGTTTACGAAGTTAATGGCCTTGTTTGGGTGCTAGAACGAGTTATATATGTGGTCAGGTACACTGTAGTAGGCACCAAGTATAGTGTGATGGTGTAATTACCTTCGGTGCCAGTAGAGATTACCTGAGCTTGGCACGAGTGGTGGTGTCAGGGACTATAAGGTACTTCCTCACCTGGGGAGTGCTAACCCGGAGACTTTAACAGAGACGTACTCACTACAACCCAAACAACCATCTACCACTATTACCTACCAACCATCTAATGAGCTACCACTATTACCTACCATCCACTAACCTACAACCATTACCTACTACCTTATGAACGATCTACAACCACTACTTACCACCCAACGACCTACAACCAGTCACAGTGGTGGTAGTGGTAGTAATGATGGTGGTAGTGGTGGTAATAATGGTGGTGGTCCTATTAATCGTCCAGGTAAAGTCAGTCAGTCAGGTAAATACACACACCTGTACCCCACGTGTAGATTAGCTCCTCCAGACCCCTCCCCCCCCCTCTCTCTATCACCCCTCCCATCCCCTTTCCTCCCTCCCTCTCTCTCTCTCTCCCACCTTCCACGAGCAAGATGTCTCTCTCCTTCACCTGACTCTCTCATTAAACTATAAGTAGACGCAATGGCCGAGTGGACTCAAAGCTCAACTTCCGTCCTAAAGGTCACTGGTTCGTGCCCGGGTTACCCTTAGTTCACCCAGTTGTAAATGGATACCTAATGAAGGTGGTATTATAATGACGGGTCACCTGGAGATTCGACACACCTAGATTATTTCACCTGGTGATTAAACATTCTATCGCTACCTGGGCGGTTGGGTGAGGTGAGGTTAGATTAGATTAGTTAAGTGGAGTAAAGTGAGATTAGGTGAGTCGAATTGAGTTGGGGTTAGATTAGGTGAGGTTAGGTGAGGGAGATTAAATCTAAGGTGTTATAAGCTGGGAGGGAGAATCTTCAGGTGATCCGTTGTTACATTAGAGTCCGTTCACACACACACACACACACACACACTGGTCGGGGCAAAGGAAAGTGAATCAATGTTTAGGTAAAAATAAACTTCATTATCACACATTGTTGAGGCTTAACACGGGAACAATAAGCGTGTGTGTGTACATGTGTGTGTGTGTGTGTACATGTGTGTGTGTGTGTACATGTGTGTGTGTGTGTACATCTGTGTGTGTGTGTGTGTACATGTGTGTGCTGATCTTCCACCCCTGACGTTTCAACACTTTAATTCCTATGACTTATTTTTTTTATATAAAATTTTTGTATATTTTTAATGACGAAAATTACTTGTGATAATATCATATATCCTGTCGCAACCCCTTCCGTCATCCTGCCATCATCCTGCCACCCTTCCGTCATCCTGCCATCATCCTGCCACCCTTCCGTCATGCTGCCACCCTTCCGTCACCCTGCCATCATCCTGCCACCCTGCCATCATCCTGCCACCCTGCCATCGTCTCCCACCCATTCCGTCATCCTGCCGTATCTGCCCTTTCTTATTCCTCTTCCATCATCCTGCCATCATCCTGCCACCTACTATCATCTGCCATCATCCTACTTACCTGTACTGCCACCTTATCATCCTGCCACCCTGCCATCATCCTGCCATCATCCCCAGCATCATCCTGCCACTGTGTCTACCATGCCACCCCTTCGTATTCCTACCACATCATCCTACATCATCTACCACTGCCGTGTCCTGCCCCTCCCCTTGGTGCTCTGTTGGAGATGTTGATCCATGGGGCCGAGAGGTATGTGTGTGTGTCTGTGTACGTGTGTCTGTGTGCGTGTGTGTGTGCAGCCGTGTTGTGTGTGTACGTGTGTTGTGTGTGTGTGTGTGTGTGCCTTGAGATAAACTTAAGACTCTCAGACTTTCTTAAGAAAATTGTAAATTGTCGTTTTCTTTGCAATTTTCAGCCTTACGGATTCTTATCTATTCCATATATTTATCTTATTATCTCCCTTAGACTTTGTTCGTGGTTCGGGATTCGAGGTTTGGGATTCGGGGTTTGGGATTCGGGGTTTGGGATTCGGGGTTTGGGATTCGAGGTTTGGGATTCGAATACCTTGTTTTCAATGACCTTTCCTCCAAGAAGGTAATAAATGTTGTGCTACTTCACCCTAATCCCTCTTCAATCACTCTACTTCCTCCCACATAATCCCTTCCTCCCTCTCCTCTTCCTCCTTTGCCTCTTTCCTCCCCCTCTCCTCCTTAAGTAACACCTGGATATTTTAACCAATCACGCCGTCGCCTGAGTTAATTAACCTGTTTGAGGAAATATTGAGGTCACCTTCCCCACCTCCCCCCTCTCTCACTCTCTCCTTCCTCCTCCTCCACCTCCCTCCCTCACCTTCCTCCTCCACTCACCTTCTCCCTCCTGGGTCCTTTGGTAATTGGATTTAAGTCTTAATAGACCCCAGTGCCCCATGAACCCCCAGTACTAATAGACCCCAGTGCTAATGAATAACCTTGGTTGGGGCCCTAAGAGGACTGGAATCAATTAAAATCTTTCCCACCCCCCCCTCAGTACTGTACCTTGCACCAGATCCCCACCACCGGTCCATAAACTCCCCATATACTAAAACCTGGTCCACGTGTCTCAGCACCAGCGAGCGGTCCGTCTTTTACGTAATCCCACAGATGTGTTCACCTGACTGGCTCAAATGTCCTCTCCTGTTCCTCACTATTGATTTTTCTTCCCTTTGCTCACATCAAATATTAATACTAGTACCGCGCGTTAGCTGTGTCGTGTCCCGTCCTCACACCATAACAGGAAGTGAATGAGTGTGTGTGTGTGTGTGTGTGTGTGTGTGTTGGTGACGAGTAGAGCCCCCCCTCCCCCCCTCTCTCTCTCTCTCTCTCTCTTTCAGCTAACTGGTACCAATGCCGCCGCCACACCACCTATACCACCGGCCACACCATGCAACAGCTCAGGTAACGAATGACGTTCCCCTACCTGATGAATCTTCCCAATCAAGAGTTCAATGCCTTTATTAACACTAAACCATTCAACGTAGTGTAATCACCCTCACGTATTGCACATCACCACATCTCAAGACACAGGATTATTTACCCACAAGAGTCATATCTTCACTAGGTTTAATGACGTTATGTTTCTATATATAACAAATCATTACATAGGAGACGCCCCTGAGAAGGTATCATATACACACCAGGTACGTAATACACATTAATACACATCCATACAAACTTGAGGACTGGAGCAGGTGTAACGGAGTAATGACGGAGGAGGTACAGGTGTGTGCCGGGGGGTCAGACAGCCACACCACCATCACCACCACAACGCCCAGGTGACCTTGCTGTCCGGGTCGCCCAGCTGGATGCCTCCCCCCACCCCCTAACCCCTCTAATACCCGTCCTGCCTCCCTCCCAGACCTCCTCCTTCCCATTTTCCTCCTCCTCCTCCAATTCCTCCTTTCCCAGTCCTCCTTCACCCCCCCCCCTCCTCTTAACACACATTCCACACTTCAATTTACGCTTCTTACATTTTATTGTAGTAAACTAGTGAACAATGATGTCTATTAACTGACCAACAACCCTCTTCACTAGGCGCTAATCTCTCTAATGGTCTGGTCTTCACGGCTCAAACACACACAGTATAGAGTTGCTGTCCACACCTAACCTAACCTAACCTAATCTAACCTAACCTAACCTAACCTAACCTAACCTAAACAAAACCAGTACTGAAGTTTCTAAAAAGTGTATTTCAACAACAAACTTTTTATAGAGATTAATATTTTATGGACGTTTATCTTGTTAATGTTTATGATAAATACTTGTTAATTAGTAATGATATAAGAGGTGTGTGTGTGTGTGTGTGTGTGTGTGTGTGTGTGTGTGTGTGTGTGTGTGTGTGGTTAAGAAACATGACGTGTGTATGTGTCCTAGAGCAGGTAAGAGTGACGGGGTGACATTCAACTCTACCCGTGTTGACCAAGACGCTGACTCATAAACTTGTGTGAGGAATATGCCGAGTCCTACCTCCACCTGGTCGTATTACACACACACACACACACACACACACAAAAGTCTAACTCCTACATATATTTTACAACACCTAACCTAACCTAACCTAACCGATCCCACAAATACAATGTGTCACAAAAAGTATCTTAGCACTGAACAAAACACTGAACACCTAAGAAGTATTCCAGGTAGGAGGCATCAACAGGTGTAATTAAGGCGACCTGTATACTGTAATTAAAGGTTGGTATGCGACACACCTTTCCTATACACTCTATGTACAGTCGACTTCACTAGAGCTTTTACAGGGGCTATTTACAGTCCCCTTCACTAGCACGTTTACAGGGGCTCGTCAGGTTTTGTGCAGTGTGGCAGCGTTGTGTTTGTTTACATTCGACAGAAGGAAACTCACAATAGTAAACACACTATGGAGTCAAAGTAACACAATATTAAAGCAACTATTTCAATGTAATGATTTGTGGAATGTTTATATGATGAGCCCCTGTAAACGCACTAGTGAAGGGGACTGTACCTAGGCTATATGACGAGCCCCTGTAAATGCACTAGTGAAGGGGACTGTACCTAGGCTATATGACGAGCCCCTGTAAACGCACTAATTAGAGGAGGGACTGTGCCTGGGCTATATGATGAGCCCCTATATAAATGCACTTCTAGTGGAGGAACTGTACCCCTAGGCTATATGATGCCAGGCCCTGTAAACGCACTTGCCCACTAGTAAGAGGGGACTGTCGCCTGGAGCTATATATGATGGAGACCCCTGTAAACCTTACTAGTGAAGGGAGACTGTACCTAGGGTATATAATGAGCCTGTAAACGCACTAGTGAGGGACTGTACCTGGGATATGACGAGCCCTGCTTACTAGTGAAGGGGACTGTACCTAGGCTATATGACGAGCCCTGTAAACGCACTAGTGAAGGGACTGTACCCTGGGCTATATGACAGGCCTGTAAGCACTAGTGAAGGGGACTTACTAAGCTATGATGGAGCCTGTAAATGCACTAGTGAGGAACTGTACCTAGGCTATATGATGAGCCCTGTAAACGCACTAGTGAGAGGGACTGTACCTAGGCTATATGACAGGCCCCTGTAAACGCACTAATGAAGGGGACTGTACTAGTTTACATAGAGTCCATATAGGTATTCAAGTCTCCAGGAGTGAACAAGAGAATGTAGACAGCTTAAATAAGGAGTAAACAGCTTAAATACAGAGTAAACAGCTTAAATACAGAGTAAACAGCTTAAGTAAGAAGTAAACAGCTTAAATACGGAGCAAAACGTTTAAATGAGGAGTAAACAGCTTAAATAAGGAGTAAACAGCATATAATAAGGAGTAAACAGCTTAAATAAGGAGTAAACAGCTTAAATAAGGAGTAAACAGCTTAAATAAGGAGTAAACAGCTTAAAATAAGGAGTAAATATGGAGTAAAATAAATAAATAAGAGGTAAACAGCTTAAATATGGAGTAAACAGCGTTGGTTGTATATAAAGGCTTTTATGCCAGTCAGGTGAGATAATTAGCCAGCGAGCCTCAACACTACCTGCAGTGACCCTAAACTAGGTCACGGTTATCGAACAACAATAACAACAGTAAAAACAACAAAAACAAAGGTAATAACAACGACAGCAACAACAACAACAATAAAAAAAACAGTAGGAAAAATAACAAAAACAACAACAACAACAACAAAAACAACAACAACAATAACAAAAACAACAACAACAACAACAAAAAAACAACAACAACAACAACAACAACAACAAAAACAACAACAACAATAACAAAAACAACAACAACAACAACAAACAAAACAACAACAAGAAAAACAACAACAACAACAACAACAACAAAAACAACAACAACAACAACAACAACAACAACAACAAAAACAACAACAACAACAACATGACAGTATTAAATCAGAGGTAAAATTTCCTACTAACTTTTATTCAAATTAAATAGACGAAAATAAAATACTAACTCACGTAAATTATGATGAGTCGAATGGGCCCCAGTCCTAATAGACCCCAATCCTAATGGGCCCCATTTAGTTAACCTAACCATAATGATTGGGGTCTAGTGGTAGCAGACCCCAATTCGAATAGACCCGAGGCTCAATGGTTAGGTTAGGTTAGATTAAGATAAATTTGATTAGTTGTCTCACACACACACACACACACACACACACACACACAACACACACACACACACACACACACACACACACACACACCACAACTAGTATCCTGTAAAGTGTGTTTAAGGCCATTAACTACTGCTCTACCTCTACTAATCCTATTCAATCCTTCGCCACTAGATGGAGGATAGAAGGACGTCTATTCACGTCCTTAACTAGTGGATGGAGGATAGATGAATTCTATTCACGTCCTACGCCGTATATCTTGTCTTGGGGTCTTATCTGTCACCTTGAGATGAGGAGGAGAGGGGCGTGAGGAGGAGAGGGGCGTGAGGAGGAGGTAAGAGTGGTGAGTGAGGCTCTGAAGGAGGTGGTGAGAGGGTGATGGTGGTGTTGAGTGATGGAGTAGAGGAGGAGGAGAGGGAGAAAAGATGGAAGAGGGGCAGGTGGTGGTGAGGATGGAAGAAGAGGAGGAGGAGGAGGAGGAGAGGAGGAGGAGGAGGAGGAGGAGGAGGTGGTGGTGAGATGAGAAGAAGAGGAGGAGGAGGAGGAGGAGGAGGAGGAGGAGGAGGAAGAAGCGACAGGTGTGCATTGATTGCTTCGCCACACTAACAAATTTATGAGCACCAGCTTATCTAACCTCCCTGAGCAGAGTGCCGCATCAGCTGTTCACTAACTAACCAACCTGACCTGACCTAACCTAACCTGACCTAACCTAACCTGACCTAACCTAACCTGACCTGACCTCACCTGACCTGACCTGATCTGACCTGACCGACCGGACCTGACCTGACTCTCCTGACCTGACCTAACCTGACCTGACCTGACCAACAAAGACGACTCATATCGCCCCAGAAGAGAAATGACAAGGTGGTGAAGTGGCCAGGGTGTCAACAACGTGGCCAGGCGGTGTGGTGGCCGGGGTGACTATAGCCAGGCGGTGTGGTGGCCAGGGTGACTGTGGCCAGGCGGTGTGGTGGCCGGGGAGACTATGGCCCGGCGGTGGTGGCTGGGGAGACTATGGCCAGGCGGTGTGGTGGCCAGGGTGACTGTGGCCAGGCGGTGTGGTGGCCGGGGTGACTGTGGCCAGGCGGTGTACAGTACATACGCGCAGTTATCGAACAAAGGCGACCATTTTACGTTGATCAATGCGCAGTTGTGTTGCTGTGTGTCAAGGTCCAGTGAGTGTGGTCGGGACGTATGGTGTGGTTGGAGTGTGTTGTGTGGTATGGTGTAGTTAGGGTGCGTTAGGGTATGTATTGATGTGACTGTGATGATGTGGTTAGGATTCCATAAATGATTGGTGTTCTAACACACACACACACACACACACACACACACACACACACACAGTATTATGTCCCTCATTATTTTCTCTCTCTCTCTCTCATTACTGCTTGTGTTAGTTCCCGGTTGTAAATATATATATATAGATCTCTTATTCCGGGTTATGAATTGGGTCACGGAATGATTCACTCAACGGTCAAGTTTTCCACGCTGAGGGGAGAGGGGCAGGGAAGGGGGCAGGGAAGGGGAGAGGGGAGGGAAGGGGGGAGAGGAGGGGAGAGGGGGAAGAGTATAGTGGTGATAGAGAAGACGGAGGAAAGGGAGATGGAGAGGGACCTAGATTCCTCCCCCTTCCCTCACTTAAGCTCCTCCCCCTTCTCTCCCCCAGACACACCTACCTCACCTCCCCTTACCTGCATATTCCTCCCTCCCTCCCTCCCTCCTCCCTCCCTCTCACATCACTAGCGGCCCTCATCTCTACATAATCTAGTAGTGTGTGTGTGCGTGTGTGTGTGTGTGTGTGTGTGTGTGTGTGTGTGTGTGTGTGTGTGTGTACTGAGGGACACTCAGCAGGAGTCAAGAGATCTCACGTAGTTCACACACACACACACACCATCAGGCCCACACAGGAGCCAGTTAGGGCAGGTCACTCATCACCACCCGGCCACACAAAGAGCCCGCTAGGCCAGGTTACTCATCACCATCCGGCCACACAAGAGCCAGCTAGGCCAGGTCACTCATCACCATCCGGCCACACAAGAGCCAGCTAGGCCAGGTCACTCATCACCATCCGGCCACACAAGAGCCAGCTAGGCCAGGTCACTCATCACCATCAGGCCACACAAGAGCCAGCCAGGCCAGGTCACCAGCTTTAAGACCAGACTCTCGGAAACTTTGAAGGTCTCTAACATTATTTAACCAGTCTCCTCCTCCTCCTTCTTCCTCTTCTTCCTCCTCCTCCTCCTCCTTCTTCCTCTTCCTCCTCTTCCTGCATCTCCCTTCTCCTCCTCCTCCTCCTCCTCCCGTCTTACCCCCCTCTTCCTGCCCTCCTTCCTGCCCTCCTCCTCCCTCGCTCCTCCTCCTCCCGCCCTCCTCCTCACTGCCTCAAGTTTCCCAAGAATTGATTGTATTTCCGGAAGTTGTTGCAACATCCGGTGGAAAGTGGTTTTTTTTTCTCCGATATAAATAGACAATGTTCTTGAGACAGTCGGTTACCATCCTGTAATATGACCTACGCCGACCTGTAACAAGACCTACACCAAACCTGCAACAAGGTCTACACCAAACCTGCAACAAGGCCTACACCAAACTTGCACAAGGCCTACACCAAACCTGCAACAAGGCCTACACCAAACCTGCAACAAGGCCTACACCAAACCTGTAACAAGGCCCACACCAAACCTGCAACAAGGCTTACACCAACCTGCAACAAGGCCTACACCAAACCTGCAACAAGGCCTACACCAAACTTCAACAATGTCCACACCAAACCTGCAACAAGGCCCACACCAAACCTGCAACAAGGCCTACACCAAACCTGCAACAAGGCCTACACCAACCCGCAACAAGGCCTACACCAAACCTGCAAAAAGGCCTACCAAACGCAAAAAGGCCTACACCAAACCTGCAACAAGGCCTACACCCAGAAGGTCCTCAAACCTCAACCTGTACACATAATAAGCTTGCCTTACCTTACCCCGAGAGCTGAGGCCAAGCTTCCCTCCGACCCAGCTTAGTAAGTCGCATTGGTCACAAGCTTACTAAAATGGCTCGGAAAACAACGGGACATCTGAAGATTAAGCACCCTAGCTTCTTATTTCACCTGATGGATGAATAACCTAACCTAACCTAACCTGACCTAACCTAACCTAACCTGACCCCTCCAGGTATCGTTAAGTTGTGTCTAATCCTCAGGTGATTGCTCGTTATTTTCCTGTCATTTGTCTCTATTAGCATAAAAGTCGCATTAGTTTATACATTAATAACAGATCATTCTACAAACTACAAAAATATACAATTAATACAGCGATTATACAATACAGTCTGACGTCACAATCTTAAAGCCAGGTTGGGTTGGGCTGGGTTAGGTTAGGTTGGGTTGGGTTAGGGAAGGTTGTGACGTGGGTTGTGTTAGTTGGGCTGGACTGCGTGGTTAGGTTGGGTTTGAGGGTTAGGTTGGTGGGTTAGGTAAGGTAAGGTGGGTTAGGCTGGGCTGACTGTGGGTGGTCGTAGTGGGTTCGTGGGTTGGGCTCGGGTCGGCTGGTGTGGGGGCTAAGTTAGGTAAGCAGGTTGGGTTGGGTTAGGTAAGGTGTGGGTTCGGACTGGTTGTCGGTTGGGTTAGGTTGGTCGGTTTTAAGGTTAGGTGGCTGGACTGGGTTGGTGAGGTCAGGGCCACCACTACCTGTGTGTGGCCTTGGACATGAATACTGAACACCTGAGCGCGTCACAAATACCACGCTACCATCACCTCCCTTACCATCACCATACACGGCTCCGTCACCACTACCATCACCTAACCTTCCCTACCCCTACCCCTACCCTACCCTACCCTAACCTAACCTAACCTAACCTACCCTACCCTAACCTAATCTAACCTAACCTAACCTACCCTAACCTAACCTACCCTAACCTACCCTAACCTAACCTAACCTATTTCCTCATCACCTATCTCTTCCCAAAGTAGGAGTTCCCCTTCCTTATAAATACGTCGAATGAGAGAGAGAGAGAGAGAGAGAGAGAGAGAGATTGTCTAAAACTGAATAGACGTAAACGGAAAGATATATAAACAAACAGACAGACAGACACAGACAGACAGACAGACACAAACAGACAGACAGACACAGACAGACAGACAGACACAGACAGACAGACAGACACAGACAGACAGACAGACACAAACAGACATTTTGTGATTAAAGACAAACAAAACAGGCCCTTTAATTCTGCATTATAATTCCAATGTTAATACACGAACTACATACATAAATAATAATAATGGTTGCCCCTCATGTAACGAGGATGGCCACCAATGGCCACCTAGGCGAGAATTTGTTTAAGGTGTAGAAGCTGTCGCCAACACAACAACCACACCCTGAGTTAACGAGCTGCATGATTCAGTGTCAAGGAATAGTCCGAGAAGACCGGACAACTCGCCACCTGCAAATCGATTAACATCCAGGTCCTCAATTATTGCTGGGTAGGCAAATGGCAAAGCCTGCCCATAGTTTCACCCTGCCCGGGGATCGAACCGGGTCCACTCTGCTTGCGAGGCGAGCAATGCCGACCTATATACACACAGAGCTAAGGTAAGGTGATAACAGCAATACACTCGGCACATATTAACAGTGCCCAATTAGGGTATAGCGATGGTTAACATGATGCCCTGCCCTGTAACACTACCTTGCCCCGTGTAACACTACCTCACCTTCTGCCCTGCCCGGTGTACCACCCCTTGACGGCCTGCCCCCACTGCCCTACCCTACCCTGCCCTATGCCATCCCCCTCGGCCTACCCTACCCTCCCGCCACCTCGCCCCCACCCCATGTACGACTCTCGACAGCCTTGCCCCATGCCATATGACAGAGGGGAGGCGTACACAAACTGTCTCGTAACTGGCTTGACAGGTAGACAGGTGACATGACTTATCGTAAACACACACACACACACACACACACACACACACACAAGGAAATGACGCAATACTCCTCCCAAAAAAAAAAATAACACTGACTTCATCATGAAATCGGGTACAATTCTAAATCAGATTTTAATCCACCACAGACAGATTCTCCCCCCACCACCATCATGTTCTCATCTAGTGTCCTTTAGTCAAATCTACAGAATATAGAAATTTTTCCAAGATTGTCACGCCAAGGTAGGACTGACTACGTCTTAGGAGAGGAGGAAGCACAAACCAGACGCGTGACCTGCAACACTGTCCCACCTCACCCTCCCCCCCTCCCCTCACCTCTTCACCCCCTCCCTCACCCCTTCCTCTCCCCCCTCCTCACCCTCTCCTCACCCTCCTCTCACCTTCCTCACCCACACCAGGACGTCGTTACACCACAAGGATAAAACCAATACCAGTTTAGAGAGGGGTGAGGGTGAGGGATTACAGGAGCGGGTAGGGAGGAAGACGTTGCAGGAAGTGAGGAGGATGTAGGATGGTGAAGGAGGTCTCTAGGAGGATGTAGGATGACGAAGGAGGCTCCTAGGAGGTCTAGGAGGATGTAGGAGGTCTGGGAGGATGAGAGGAGGAGGTGAGGCAGAAGGAAACTATGGAGGTGAATTGGTGTGAGGCGGGGTGGGCATGTGGGCGTGGGTATGTGGGCGTGGGTGTGTGGGCGTGGGTATGTGGGCGTGGGTTTAGGTGTGGGTACCAGTTAGTCACTAACTCCCCTAACCTACGGTGAGGTAGTGTGGGTATGACAAGCGTGTGGAATACCCAGAGCAATACCCCATGTGCCCGGAATACCAAGGCCGAGACTCCCCTCCCCCCCTCTCTCCTCCTCAATGACAGGCAGAGTCCACGAGCTAGGAGGTGAGGAGGAAGAGGATGCTAACTCAACTGTATGCCACATTGGACCATCTGCCAGTATTACTTAAGGGCCACTGACCAGAACATCACAGTGGCCTTCTCTTGGTCAGATTTCACTTACGTATTGGGACAGTTAGTTATTCTGGTGTGTGTGTGTGTGTGTGTGTGTGTGTGTTTGACGCTCATGGTTGAAGGTATTGATGGTTAGTAGAGGTCAGGTCAGGTCAGGTTACACTGACTATTACTTATTGTTCCCAGGCATCAGTTGTGTCATTCACCACCCACCCACACCCCACCCACCCTCACCCACCCCCTCCCAAACACTGGAGGTAGGTAACGTCATGTCACCTGCCCTCACCACCCTGTACAAGGTGCCACAAGGTCTACAGGTAACCCTCCTTTCCACCACCACTACCACACCCTACCCCTCCACCCACCCCCACCACCACCACACCATAACCCCTCCACACACACCACCATAACCCCACCACACCACCACCACCACCAACCACACCATAATCACCACCACCACCACACCACCACCCCTCCACTACACCATAACCCCCCCCTCCCTACACCACAACCACCACTACCCATAACCACCACTACCACACATAACCCCTCCACCACCACACCTACCCTCCCACTACACCCATAACCCCCCACACACACCACCACACCACCACCACACCTGACCACCACCCACACCATAAAGCCTTCACCACACCATAAATCAGGTGGTTGAGAACGTGATGTGAGGTACTGAAATAATACATCCAAATAAGGTGGTATTAAGAGTGTACTTGGAAGGTAGGCTGGTCAAATGGGCCCCCAGTCTTAATGGGCCCTCAGTCTTAATGGGCCCTCAGTCTTAATGGGCCCTCAGTCTTAATGGGCCCTCAGTCTTAATGGGCCCTCAGTCTTAATGGGCCCTCAGTCTTAATGGACCCTCAGTCTTAATGGGCCCTCAGTCTTAATGGACCCTCAGTCTTAATGGGCCCTCAGTCTTAATGGACCCTCAGCCTTAATGGACCCTCAGTCTTAATGGACCCTCAGTCTTGATGGGCCTAAGGAATCATGTAATGATGAGTACAGCATATTGTAACCCACTACAACTGTAACATAGATGAATACAGCGTAATTGTACCGTGCATGATTACAAGGGCGTATATCCTGTAATAACCAAATTACAGTGGGTGTAGTGTACAGTAGATATTACAGGAGATGTGTAATTAATGTTGATACTAATGACTACAATGTAGGTGTAGTGTGGATATTTGTAGGTGTAGTGTGGATATTTAAGGTGTAGTGTGGATATTTGTGGGTGTAGTGTGGATATTTGTGGGTGTAGTGTGGATATTTTGGTGTAGTGTGGATATTTGTAGGTGTAGTGTGGATATGTTGTAGTTGATATTTGTGGTGTAGTGTGGATATTTGTGGGTGGTGTGGATATTTGTAGTGGTGTGGATATTTGTGGTGTAGTGTGGTTAGTGTGGATATTTGTAGGTGTAGTGTGGATATTTGTAGGTGTAGGTGTGATATTTGGGTGTGTGTGGATATTTGTGGGTGTAGTGTGGATAGTGGGTGTAGTGTGGTGAGTGTAGTGTGGATATTTGTGGTGTAGTGTGGATATTTGGTGTTGTGGATATTTGTGGGTGTAGTGTGGATATTTGTGGGTGTGGTGTGGATTTTGTGGGTGTAGTGTGGATATTTGTGGGTGTAGTGTGGATATTTGTGGGTGTAGTGTGGATATTTGTGGGTGTAGTGTGGATATTTGTGGGTGTAGTGTGGATATTTGTAGGTGTAGTGTGGGTATTGGTGGGTGTGTGTGTGTGTGTGTGTGTGTGTGTGTGTGTGTGTCTTTCTCATCCATCTTCTGGCTGTCTCATCTAACTATCCAACTCTTTCTCATCACTACCACTGCCATACCCTCCTCTCTCTCTCTCTCTCTCTCTCTCTCTCTCTCAAACTGGCGCACTTAGAGAACAACACACAGGACTGGGGGTCATAGTGGCACTGTGGTGGCTCCTTAATGGCCTCATAATGGCGCACTGATTACACAAATGCCTTCGCACCCTTCATTATAGTGGGGGGGGGGGGGGGGAGGGGGGATTATCACCTGAACTTAAGTCTTTGATAATGAGAGAAGGAGAAATTTGATAATAATAACAACAATAATAAATATAATGATAATAATGACAACAATAATAATAATAATAATAATAATAATAATAATAATAATAATAATAATAATAATAACTCATCAACTTCCCGCTTATTTCATTCCTAATAAATAACTTTTAAAACGAGCATAAAATCGAAAAAACAACAACTGATAACAGAGTCCAGTTTCCCCCTGTCACCATGGAGACCAAACGAAGCCTAACACCCAATAACATACAAGAAAAACACTAATTATCAAACTATCAGATATCATCCAGTTTAACCCACACACCAAGTTATAACACAATCCAATGATAACTCTTCAAGTTATCGTGTGGACAAGATAACCAAATGAACAGACAAGCAACTGGGTAGGATGTACTTGTACTATATCTCCCCACCAGAAGCGACAGAGGGAGGGAGGGTGTTATATTATTGTTTTTAATATATACAGTTGTTTTAAAAGGTGGTTACTGTGGTTTAATGTTTTAAGGGGTAGTTACTGTGGTTTAATGTTTTTAATGGGTGGTTACTGTGGTTTAATGTTTTAAGGTGGTTACTGTGGTTTATGTTTTAGAAGGTGGTTACTGTGGTTTAATGTTTTAAGGGTAGTTACTGTGGTTTAATGTTTAGGGGTAGTTACTGTGGTTTATTTTGGGGTGAGTTACTGTGGTTTAATGTTTTAAGGGGTAGTTACTGTGGTTTAATGTTTTAAGGGGTGGTTACTGTGGTTTAATGTTTTAAGGGGTAGTTCCTGTGGTTTAATGTTTTAAGGGGTAGTTACTGTGGTTTAATGTTTTAAGGGGTAGTTACTATGGTTTAATGTTTTAAGGGGTAGTTACTATGGTTTAATTAAGTGCTAAGAAGAGTCATAACCATCGTCAGGCGCTGGTGAAGGGGATGGTGGTGGTGAGTAGTGGTGGGTAGTGGTAGTGGGGTTGATGGTGGTGGTAGTAGTAGTGGTGGTGGTAGAGATGATGGTGTGGGGTGGTGGTAGTAGTGGTGGTGGTGGTGGGGAACAAGTTATTGAACGAAAGTCCTAATTGCTAATTCTCACCACTACATTATCACCCACTCAACTAACCAATAGAGTGTTCACCCAGTATATTTTTTCTACGACACACACACACACACACACACACACACACACACACTGCATGTCTGTATTACATAAGCGTTCGTTTGTCTCTCGGCGTCACAACACCTGTATGTCCAGTAGTTACGGTGAGGGAGGTGAAAGGTGAAGGTCACGGCTATATAGGCAGCATCCGGGGTGAGTTGGTTACCTGGGAGGGTGTGGCTGGGAGGTGTGGCTTTGAGGTGGGTGAAGGTGTGGCTTGGAGATGTGGGTGGGAGGTGTGGGTGGGAGGTGTGGCTGGGAGGTGTGAGTGGGAGGTGTGAGTGGGAGGTGTGGGTGGGAGGTGTGGAGTGTGGCTTGGAGGTGTGGCTGGGAGGTGTGGGGAGGTGAGAGCTGATTAGACACACCTGATGTTTAGGCTATGTTTGGGACAGGTGTTAATCTTTATACCTGTCTGTCTGTGCTTTGCCTTGGTGTGTGTGTGTGTGTGTGTGTGTGTAGAGAAGGTTAAAATAAAGAGCGGTAACTGTTCTAATAATTAACTCTATAAAGGGAAGGAGGGAGGAGGGAAAGGAGGGAAGGAAGAGGGGCAGGGAGGAAGGAAGGAGCAAGGTAGACCAGGGAGGAGGAACAAAGGAGGAACAGACAGGGGTAGAGAAGGGAGTACAAACTTTCCACAACGACACAGGAAACACCCAGAAATGAACTCCAGAAGAACGAGGAAACAAAAAAAAACAAATAAAATAATCACAGTAATGATGAGAAAGAGGAAGAGAGATAATAAAAATAGGGAGGAAGAGAGATAAGTGAGGAGGGATACTGAGAGAAGGAGGGAGATAAGAGACTCACATTCTCTCTTCAGTGAGTCATACCTGACGTCACACAAACACTACTACTACTACTACTACTACTACTACTACTACTACTACTACTACTACCATCACCAGCATCACCCCTCCCCACACACACCCCCTACCCATATCTTGTCCCCACACACAGCCCCCCACCCACCCACCCTCCCCCACGATGATTCCCTAAATGACCTATGACCCCAGACGTAACTACCACTATGTACCACCTTACAGATTGTTCATATAATTAACCTATTTTCTCAACGATCATATAACAATATTTACTATAGATATCACTAGGAAAATTCACTAGGAAGCGATATATTGTAATTTTTCATTATATATCGTCTGTGTTCTCAAATTATTTCATGTGAGTTGTGTAAATAAATTTTTTTTTGGGATCATGTTGAAGCCAAAAAACTATCTGTACTCTGGGTGATCGATGAGTCTCAGAATGAACACTGTGACTCCTGTTGTCTCGGTAGGGTTGTCAAAATCTTTCGTCCATTGTGTCATAATTTTTCAACACAATTTTGTATAGATAGTTTTTTTTTGACTGTACAAGACACTATGTAAAAAAAATCTTCTCTGTCTTGATAACCTGGATCAAGATAATGTTAGGTTAGGTTAGGTTAGGTTAGGTTAGGTTAGGTTAGGTTAGGTAAGGTTAAAGTACACAGCAGTGGAGGAAGAATCACAGAAGAAGAAGAACCATCACCACAGAGGAGGGAGGGAGGAGGGAGGGAGGAGGGAGGAGGAAAGAGGAAGAATAATTCCTATCTATCTATCTATCTATCTATGGGTGAATTGAGGCGAGTGAGTGAGGCGAGTGGGTGGGGTGGGGTGGGTTGGGTTGGATGGGGTGGTGGGCCGTGGAGGAAAGGTTTGAACACTTGAAACACAAAAGTTCCAGCGTTCCAGGACCTTTGTTCCAGTCACGTCCAGGGCGGCGAAGTACAGCCCACCATGGGTCCTTATACACACAACACACACACACACACACACACACACACACACACACACACACACACACGTAATGATAAATGAGGAATGGTCAGCTGTATAACTGAATGAATCTCACAAGGTGTGGTAGAGGTGGTAGGCGTGGCAGGTGTGGTAGGCGTGGCAGGCGTGGTAGGTGTGGCAGGTGTGATAGGCGTGGTAGGCGTGGCAGGTGTGGTGCTTCCCAAGAGTCAGTCCATCACCTTCAAACCCTGTGTACTGTACCTTGATCACCTGTCTGTTACCTGGCCGTTACAACCATCACGCCAGGAGACTGCCTACCTGACCTGGCCCTAACTACCTAACCCTAACCTAACCTCTCTCTCTCTCTCTCTCTCTCCCAAACTGTAACATAACAACACTACTGTAATTATGTTCCTGAGCTGAACGTATACTTAAGCCTAAATAATACTACAGGATAT
Organism: Homarus americanus; assembly: GCF_018991925.1. Classification (NCBI taxonomy): domain Eukaryota; kingdom Metazoa; phylum Arthropoda; class Malacostraca; order Decapoda; family Nephropidae; genus Homarus; species Homarus americanus. The sequence continues at coordinate 116,840 of NW_024735035.1, forward strand.
AATAGAACCGTGTAATAATGTTATCAGTAGAAGTCTTTCATTGTGTTAAGTCAGGATTATATAGCGGTGTATATTGTTGTTTACAGAGCTGCCTGGAGGAGGAGGAGGAGGAGGAGGAGGAGGAGGAGGAGGAGGAGGAGGAAAGGAGGAGGAGGAGGAGGAAGAGGAGGCTGCAGCTGTTCACCACCAAGTTCCCTAGCCATGGTTTATGTGGGTCCAACACAACTCATGGTCTGCCCCGTCACATAGCTAGTGCCTACCACACACCATTACCCACAATACCACATCATTACCTACCATCCACACTACCACAAACCACACCACCACACCACAATACCACACCACCACCCACACTACTAAACGGAGGGAAGGGAGGAGGAGAAGTGGGGGGGGGGGCACTAACACTAGAACCCACAACCCCATGTACCCTCCCCACACATACACAAAAGGGCTTAAGATGACCCCAAATTGCTTACAGGGCCTTGTTTACGGCTCTTCTCTGCACTATGGAGGCTGTTTCAACCTCTCCCCCCTTGTGAGGTGTGAAGAGTAGAGCCATTAACACCTGTAGGGCTCGGCGCTACCTGAGGAACACCATACACACAACTGTTACGCAACATTTGGTCTGGACAAGTGGAACAAGGTGTGTGGTGGGTGTGAGTAGAGGTGTGTGGTGTGTGTGTGTGTGTGTGTGTGTGTGTGTTTTGTATTAGCACACACAACATTCCTCACCATCGTATTCCAATATCTTAGTGGGGGAGGTCTAGAATCATAAGCCACCACCAACTGCTCCACCCAATGGCTATTTTGCATCCATTTATATTTTTTACCACATTATCCACTTTTAATATAAAATAATCCTATATATTATACCATTATATATCACTTCCTATATTGCTATATCAAAACCACTGTTAAGCACTTTATGTAATGACTTCCTTCCTTCCTTCCTTCCTTCCTTCTCTCTTCCCTCCCACCATTACACACTCATTTATTTCCACCATAACAAAATATTTTTCACCCCACGCCAGCCTTTTCATTTCTGGCTCAAACCCTCCTCGTTTTAGGTTCTAGGTGAAGTGCAAATGTTCTATTCTAAGTTAGGTTCTAGGTGGCGTTCGTGGTGGTATTCCAAGTTAGGTTCTAGGTGACGTACAAAAGTTCTATCTCAAGTTAGGTTCTAGGTGACGCACCCTGGGCTGTAAGCAAATAATAATCGAGCCTTCACCACTTCTTTACTACACTTCTCACTTCATTCTTCTCACTACACTTCTCACCACACTTCTTTCACCGACTTCTGAATGTCTATCGATATCCAATAATTCATTCACCTATTGAAGACGTTTCTCAAATTTCTTCGCTTTTTCTTATATAAACATTTATTATCTGGTGGGTTATTACCTTCTCTTGTTTATTTAATTGTTTGCTTGTTTATCGTCCTTCTCCTCCTCCACAATATCATCATCATCATCATCATCATCATCATCATCATTCACCTCCATTTACCTGTTTCTCATCACCCAATGTAATTAATCCTCAGGTGTGTCTCATTACCTATCTTATTCTCATCTCTCTGTGACTATATTATTTCTCATCTCTCCACCATCTATCATTTCTCGTTATCTCCCATCATCTCTCAGCTCTTCCTCATATCTCAGTTCCCCTCATCTCTCAGCCCTGGGAGCAGAAGTACCCAGGAGCAGAAGTACCCGGGAGCAAAGTTATATTCCCCAGTCGTCTATTTCTGTTAACTAGACATGTATGGGAGGTGTAAGTATATAAGGTGTTTTAGAAGGTATACTGACACGTGAGTGAGTGACAGGTGAGAGAGTTACAGGTGAGTGAATTACAGGTGAGTGAATTACAGGTGAGTGAATTACAGGTGAGTGAATTACAGGTGAGTATGTGACAGGTGAATTAGTTAACGGGTGACAGGTGAAGGAGGAACGACCACTCATCATTACCTGCACAACACCGTTAATAATAACACATTTATGAAGGTAACCGTTCCCCCCCCCTCCTCCTTCCCCGTTCCGAGGTCTGGGCTCCTACTGCCACCTGGTATTTATTTTTCCCACTGGCACCATCCTTGCGGAGTGAGGGGGAGAGGGAGGTGGGAGAAGGCGGGAAGGGGGAGGTGAGGGGGGGATGAGGTTAATTAAGTTTTAACAGTCTCCCGTGTGATTATATAACACCTGTTTATCATGTTCGAGATAATGAGGTTTAGCACAGTTAATTGGGGTCACCTGTAGATTAGTCCCGCCTCCCCCACAGCTTATTTCACCTTAATGATAACTGGGGGTTAGGTTAGGTTGGTTAGGTTAGGTTAGCGTTGAAGTGGTGCTTCTTCAGGTGAAATAATCTTCATGGTGTGTGTGATTATTGGTGTAAAAACGGACTAAAGTTAGCATGTGAAGCTTACTCACACCTGGAGATGTAGGAACGTATTTACCTGTCTGATTTTTAGTTAAGGTATAAAAATGGCATCCAAACTAACGCTAAACTTACACCGAGAGACTACCTGAACTTGATACACTCACCTGACAGTAATTAAGAGGCCAAACTAATGCACAGAATCTTTGCAAGCGAGAAACCAGGTGGGAGGAAGATGCTACTAGTGTGACTACTGTTGGTAATGATGGAGATGACGTGACAGGGGCATAACTGATGTGACAGATCCGTAACACATGAGTCTGTGTCAGATGAGGGAGGGAGTTAGCACCTAAGGCAGTAACAGCAGCATCAGAGTGGCGCGCCCCCCGCTCCTCCGTTGCAGCAACAAGTGGCACTAATCAATACCTGGGGTGTGCCCTCGCTCACCACCACCCGCGCTGCCTGCCTCCTCCCGGGGGTTACCTTGGGAGGGGTCGCCACCTGCCTGAGGGACCAGCCACACACCTACCGCCCCACCAACAACGAGTCGGTGGGTGGCGCTGACTAATGCCAGAGAGGATGACAGCTTGGTAAAGAGGTTTTAAATTGGAAAAATGGAGGCAGGAAGGTTGTATAAGATAGGAACTTTGGTCCTAGGGTGATGGAGGTGTGCTAGGCGTCGTGGAGGTGCTAGGCGTCGTGGAGGTGCTAGGCGTCGTGGAGGTGTGCTAGGCGTCGTGTAGAGGTGCTAGGCATCGTGTAGAGGTGTTAGGCGTCGTGGGGGTGTGCTAGGCGTCGTGGAGGTGTGCTAGGCGTCGTGGAGGGTTCTAGGCGTCGTGGAGGTGCTAGGCGTCGTGGAGAGGGTGCTGAAGCCGTGGAGGGTGCTAGGCGTCGTGGAGGGGTGATAGCGTCGTGGAGGGGTGTTAAGCGTCGTGGAGGGTGCTAGGCGTCGTGGATGTTAGGCGTCGTGGAGGGGTGTTAGGCGTCGTGGAGATGCTAGGCGTCGTGGAGGGTGCTAGGCGTCGTGGAGGTGCTAGGCGTCGTGGAGATGTGCTAGGCGTCGTGGGGGTGCTAGGCGTCGTGGAGGGTGTTAGGCGTCGTGGAGATGTGCTGGGCGTCGTGGAGGGTGCTAGGCGTCGTGGAGGTGCTAGGCGTCGTGGAGGGTGTTAGGCGTCGTGGGTGCTAGGCGTCGTGGAGGGGTGTTAGGCGTCGTGGAGATGTGCTGGGCGTCGTGGAGGGTGCTAGGCGTCGTGGAGATGTGCTAGGCGTCGTGGGGGGTGCTAGGCGTCGTGGAGGGGTGCTAGGCGTCGTGGGGGTGCTAGGCGTCGTGGAGGTGCTAGGCGTCGTGGAGGTGCTAGGCGTCGTGGAGGTGTTAGGCGTCGTGGAGGGTGCTAGGCGTCGTGGAAGGTGCTAGGCGTCGTGGAGGGTGTTAGGCGTCGTGGAATGTGCTAGGCGTCGTGGAGGGTGCTAGGCGTCGTGGAGGGTGTTAGGCGTCGTGGAGATGTGCTGAGGCGTCGTGGAGGGGTGCTAGGCGTCGTGGAGGGTGCTGAGGCGTCGTGGAGAAGTGCTAGGCGTCGTGGAGGGGTGTTAGGCGTCGTGTGCTGGCGTCGTGGAGATGTGCTAGGCGTCGTGGAGTGCTAGGCGTCGTGGAGATGTGGGCGTCGTGGAGATGTGCTGAGGCGTCGTGGAGATGTGCTAGGCGTCGTGGAGATGTGCTAAGCGTCGTGGAGATGTGCTAGGCGTCGTGGAGGTGTGCTAGGCGTCGTGGAGGGTGCTAGGCGTCGTGGAAGGGGTCACCTGTCCTCTCACCTGACTGAGTCTCTCCTCTCTCTACCTCCTCAATGATGATACTTGGCAAGTTCTTCCTCCTCTTCTCCTCCTTCCTTCCTCTCCTCCTCCTCCTCCTCTTCTCCCTCGTCCCCCTCCATTTCCTCCCCCGTCTCCCTCCCCTTCTTCTCCAGGTAAGTGAAAAGAAGACAATGTAGTAACCTCGAACCAACACCTGTTCTTCACCTATGACCTGAGTTAAGTCTAATGGTGACCTAACTTAATTATTTCCTACCTGGGTAATACTTTATAACCGTGTGCCAAAAAATATTACTGTAATCATTTAGTTAAGGACATTTTGGTGTACCACATACATACATACATACATACATACATACATACATACAAATAAAGATATATGTTTATGACGGATATGAAGTATTCTATCTATCTATAATTACGTCTCTCTCTAAAACACACACACACACACACACACACACACACACACACACACACACACACACACACTCCATCATCACAAATTCAAGGGATCAAACACACTTGTCCATTGCATCAACACACGGGAATCTTTATAAAAATTCACACGGTATATCGTACAGCGAGGCACAAACACCTGTCATATACTGCACAAACACACAGTATGTTGAGGGTTGTGTCATGTGTAGTGTCATATGTGTTGACAGATGTTGAAGGTTGTGTCATATGTGTTGACAGATGTTGAAGGCTGTGTCTTATGCAATTACACATGTTTTAATGTGTCATGAGTACTACAAATGTTTCCACAGATGTTTTAAGTCAACATTTTGAGAGAATGTTAGAGGGACTGGGATGTTTTGGACGATGTTTAGGTAAAAAATATACTCACAATGTTGTTATTAGTTTTACAGGTAATTTGATGAGTGGTAATGTTAGTCAGGGCTCGGCAACCTGACACGGAGAGAGTGGGAGGTGGTGGTGATGATGGTAGTGGTTGTGGTGGTGGTGGTGGTGGTAATGGTGGTCGTGGTTGTGGTGGTGATGGCGATGGATATATAATAATAATAATAATAATAATAATAATAATAATACTCACTGGACACCTGAGGATGGTTCACCTGTCAACTCATTTCTCAGTCACTGTTCCCCTCAAGTGATCTACAGTAACGGGTGTCTCATAGGTCAGGTCAGGTCAGGTTAGGTCAAGTCGAGGTGAAGGAATCATAAGAAATTGAAGTTTATGAGTAGTAACAAGTAAAAATAAATGAATTCTTTAACCAGTACGATATGTTGGGTATACATATTCTGAAACGTCTATCGTGTGTTGTGGTTAAATCGTGGTCATCAGCGTTTGTAATATTGTAATAATGTTATTAATCAGATATATATTTAATAATATGTAATATACAGTATACAATAAGAAAATGTTTGACGAAATTTATAATAAAACGGGAACTCTTGTTGAATTATAAAATATTCAATACATTTCCTCTCATTTTATATAAACCGTTTCTACTGTTGATGTGACTTAGTAGGCGGAGCTTAATAAGTGATGTCATCGCTAGCCAATCAGCGACGTTGGATGAAATCTAGCGGTGTAAGTAAGATATTTATATTTATTTTATATATCTAATCAGTGGCTCTAATTAAAATAAAACAAAAAATCTCTATTCCATACATATATTGTACGACTTTTAATACCATCATAAGCCTTCAAAAATACGTAAATCAAAATTTCCTTTTCATCAGCGTAGATCCTATGGGCGAGAGGTTACCTGTTATCTACCTACCTGGGCATCCACGATAACCAAACCCCAACTAACGCAGCTTTCACCAGTTCCCCACCACCCTTGATAACATCTCGAGGACGACCCCACCCCCCTACAAGACCCTTACTCGAGGCTAAGTGACTCCTGTCTTCAAGGTCCATCTCACGTTTCAAAATTCACTCCATCGACCTGAGTTGTTGGAGGAGAAGGATACAGGTGAGGAAGACCCACACACCTGTCACCAACACACCACACACCTGTCACCACCACCCACACACCTGTCACCACCACACCCACACACCTGTCACCACCACCACACCTGTCACCACCACACCCACACACCTGTCACCACCACCCACACACCTGTCACCACCACCCACACACCTGTCACCACCACCCACACACCTGTCACCACCACCGCTTGAGACACCATCTATATGACCCATGGTGCCGAAAAGCTACACTTACCTGTATAATGAAGGCCTGAGTGTCCCTGCCAGAAGGTACACCCACGTGAGGTGTGTCAGCTGATGCCTAGCCTAACCACACACCTGCTCTGGGTACACACACACACACACACACACACACACACACACACACACACACACACACACACTATATACGGGGATGGACGAGTGGAAGTTATGTCTTGGCAGGTCAGAAAGCATTCTCCCCTCTAACCTCCCCACTCCACACCCCTCACCCCCACCCCACACCCAACTCTGCCTCCCACACCCACACTCTAACAGACAGACCAAAACCCCATAACCGAGGGCGTTCCTGACTCCTCATCCACCCGACAAGGTCCCATGACGTCAGACCCCACAAGAATCCCGACGGAGGAGCAACATGTGGGGAGGGGGAGGAGGGAATAGGTCTTTACAGCTTGACCTCGTGGGTTCGTTGATGACCTGACGAACACAACTATATGGTGGTGATTATTCCAGGAGGAGGGAGGGAGGAGGGGAGGTAGGAGGAGGAGAGAGGAGGAGGGGGAGGAGGAGGGAGGGGAAGGGAGGAGGGAGGAGGTAGGGAGGGGGGAAGGAGAGAGGGAGGAGGGAGGTAGGGAGGGGGAAGGGGAGAGAGAGGGAGGAGGGAGGTAGGGAGAGAGGAGGAGGGAGGTAGGAGGGGAAGGAGAGAGGGGAGGAGGGAGGTAGGGGAGGGGAAGGAGGGAGGAGGAGGAGAGGGAGGTAGGAGAGAGAGGAGGGAGGTAGGAGGGGAAAGAGAGAGGGAGGAGAGCAAGGGGGGCACCTGATTGGTGGTTCAAAGATCAACACACACACACACACACACACACACACACACACACACACACACACACACACACACACTTCTCTTTACTTTCTGTCGCCAGGTGTGCTGGTGGAGGAGGGAGGGGAGGGCGAGGAGGAGGGGGGAGAGGAGGGGGAGAGAGAGAAGGAGGTGGGCCCAGCTACAACACTTTTACCTCTCTCTCTCTCTCTCTCTCACTGGCATATATTTTCCACTGGACTGCATGAGTGTCAAGTGCCATGACCCCACATCAGGTGTTGACCTTTCCTAGTGTGTGACCTTAACCTTTGGCCTCACACACACACACACACACACAATCACATCAGTTCTATGGCTTTGTGATGCTGTGAATATATACAGTATACACAGTGTATTTACCTGTATACTGTGAACTATCTATGTATGTATGTATGTATGTATGTATGTATGTATGTATGTATGTATTTCTCGTGTCTCATCTTTATGTAGAGAGAGAGAGAGAGAGAGAGAGAGAGGAGAGAGAGAGAGAGAGAGAGAGAGAGAGAGAGAGAGAGATTATAGACAACAAGAACACAATAATAATAATAAAATAATAATAATAATAATAATAATAATAATAATAATAATAATAATAATAAAACCTTCACAGTTAAAACCTGTTGTGACTACTCCAAACTCCAATATCAAAATAAATACAAATCCTTTCATATACACACAAACATTATCTCTACTCCCACACCAACACACGTGACTCTCCAGAAAGTGTTCAAACAGCACTCGGGAATATTTACTGGCGATTATCGTTCCGTGGCCTGATAAAACTCACCTGTTGAGGACCATTCACCTGTGTGTAAATTATTTTGTGTAGAATGTGTTAACAATTAATTGCCATTACAATTTTCACGAGGAAAATGAAACGAAGGGAAGACAAAACACGTAATAAATATATCACGAATGAGAACACACAAAAATAATGTTGTAAAATGACTACGAAACCTTCAAGAGATATTTATATAAACATTTGGAGGTTACTGAGTCATAAACATCGATCATAAACATTAAGAAAGTCATTGATGTTTTAATAATGTGTCAAGATCGTAGTTAAACTGTACGAGATGGACCCAGGGTGTGTTGGGGTGCTGGGGCGGGGTGGGGTGGGGTGCGATGGGGCAGGGTGGGGTGCGATGGGGCAGGATGGGACTCTGGGGTCACGAGACACGCCCTCAGATTCTGCCACTTGAGGTTCATCTCTTCACAATGATCCAGTCGAGTACCGCTCCAGTCCCCGGTCTTCCTCCTCACCCCAGTCTCCTCCCTCACCTAACAGTCTCCCTCCCTCACCACAGTCTTCCTCCCTCACCCTGACAGTCTCCTCCCTCACCACAGTCTTCCTCCTCACCTGCTCCTCCTCACCACTGTCTCCTCCTACCACTGTCTCCTCCCTCACCACTGCTTCCTCCTCACCCCTGACAGTCTTCCTCCTCCCTCCTGCCTCGCCTTCTCCCCTTTCCTCCTCCTCCTTCCATTACGTACAATTATCTCATCCACACACACACACACACACACACACACACACACACACACACACACACACACACACACACACACACACACACACACACACACACACACACACACACACACACACACACACACACACACACACACACACACACACACACACACACACACACACACACACACACACACACACACACACACACACACACACACACACACACACACACACACACACACACACACACACACACACACACACACACACACACACACACACACACACACACACACACACACACACACACACACACACACACACACACACACACACACACACACACACACACACACACACACACACACACACACACACACACACACACACACACACACACACACACACACACACACACACACACACACACACACACACACACACACACACACACACACACACACACACACACACACACACACACACACACACACACACACACACACACACACACACACACACACACACACACACACACACACACACACACACACACACACACACACACACACACACACACACACACACACACACACACACACACACACACACACACACACACACACACACACACACACACACACACACACACACACACACACACACACACACACACACACACACACACACACACACACACACACACACACACACACACACACACACACACACACACACACAACATGTACAAGTGCAAAGAGGGCATGCAGATTATTCTCTCCTTCCTCCACATCAAGCTCAACACTGACCCTTTCGTCTCACTGACCATCACCACGGCCTCATCTGAAATTTGGTGAAGCTTCTACATCCCGACACCGGCCCCTACTACCACCTGAGATCCTGTCCGAGAATTGCTGTTCGACACCACAACCGCATCCAGCCCATACGTGCACAGACCTGATCGCTATAAGAACAGCCCAGTCCCAACCATTGTAAAAATTATCAATAACATGTAATAAACCAGTGTATTCACTCCCAGTAAACACTGCTCCTACACTGTCACTAATTTGAAATGAACTGTAGTTGGTTGATTCCCATCTAAGTTACTATATGTCTTATTTGTGTCACTTATGTCACTTGTATATTATTGTAATTCATCTATTCCAAATATGTATGTATATTTTCCTTCTGGCTTCTAAGCTCTTTCAATAAACCGTTAATTATTATTATATTATATTATTATCACACACACACACACACACACACACACACACACATACACACAGCCTCTCTGATTCCTATCCATCTTTCTATATTTTCTCCAGCTCCTTATCATTACTCCTCCTTCCCCTCTCCTTCATCTCACCTCCCCCACAGCGACGCCCCACACACTCATTATTAAGACACCGAAATTATAACCATAAAAGAGTTACTGTGATGAAGCTGTTTATGCTTACAGTGCCAACCTAACCTAACCCTAACCTAACCTCAACCCAACCCAACCAACCTAACCTAACCGCCTACTTACCCAGCCAACCTAACCATAACCTTATAACCCAGCCTAACCTAACTAACCACTAACCATAACCTAACCATAACTACCAACCCAGCACCAACCTAACCTAACCATAACCCTAACTATAACCCCACCAACCCAGCAACCCAACAGCTTCTACTCACTACCTTAACAAAAATTCTGCGTTGAATTGGCGTGTAACCTGCTTCTTCACCCACCTAACCCAGCCAGTCATACACAACCACAGGGGAGTGTCGTGCTGTAGGGGGAGGGAGAGATGGAGGGAGAGATGAGAAGGGGAGGCAGGGTGTATAGCTATATGATAGAAGAAGAAACTGGTGTATGGTAGGGGGTGGGGTGGTGGGGTGGTGGAGGAATAGTGGGGTGGTGAGAGGAAGGTAGTGGGTGTGTGAGTTGGTGTGGTGAAAACTAAGGTAACAATGGTGGTTTGTGACAGATAGTAGTAGTGGTGGTGACAGTGGTGTGGCAGTAGTGGTGACAGTGCGTGGTAGTGGTGGTGACCTGACCTCCCAACACCCCCACAGCTCACATCAGATAAGTGGTTGTCGCCGCCAGGAATATACCCGGCCAGAAACACCCTCAGGGACAATGTTCTGACGGAGGAGGCCTTCTACAGCACACTCACTCCACCTCACTCACTCCAACTCACTCACTCATCAATTCCTCTCCCAGTTCATCCATTCACCTGTCATAAACCTCCCCCTCCTCCCCCCCCTCACCTTTGTGTTGTGAGGGAAGGGGGCTGGTGGGGCTGGAGAGGAGCTGGAGGTAGATCAAGGACACAGGACCAACAAAATAAGAGAAAGTGAGAGCAAGACAAGTGTAGAAACTTGGTGGCAAGTCTAGAAACTATCAACACACACACCCTCAGCCTTCCTACACCCTCATCCCCTTCCTCCACCTCTCCCCTCCCTCCCTCATCCCCTTCCTCCCACCCCTCATCCCTCTTCCTCCACACCTCATCCCCTTCCTCACACCCTCATCCCCTTCCTCACACCTCATCCCCCTTCTCCACCTCATCCCTCTTCCTCACCCTCATCCCCTTCTCACCCTCATCCCCTTCCTCAAACCCTCATCCCCTTCCTCACACCCTCATCCCTCCTCCTCATCCTCTTCCTCCACCCTCATCCCCTTCCTCCACCCTCATCCCCTTCCTCACCCCTCATCCCCGTCCTCCACCCCTCAGCCCCTTCCTCCACACCTCATCCCCTTCCTCCACCCTCATCCCCTTCTCACACCTCATCCCCTTCTCACACCCTCATCCCCCTTCCACACCCTCATCCCCTTCCTACCCTCATCCCCTTCCTCACCCCCACCCCCCCTCATCCCCCTTCTCACACACCCATCCCCCACCCTTCCCCCTCACACCCTCATCCCCCTTCCTCCACCCTCATCCCTTCCTCACACCCCTCATCCCCTTCCTCCCCCCTCTCCCCTTCCTCACACCCTCATCCCCCTTCCTCACACCCTCATCCCTTCCTCACCCCTCATCCCCCTTCCTCACACCCTCATCCCCTCCTCCACCCTCATCCCCCTTCCTCACCCTCATCCCCCCTCCCCCCCCCCTCATCCCCTTCCCACCTCATCCCCTTCCTCCCCTCATCCCCTTCCTCCACCCTCATCCCCCTTCCTCACACCCTCATCCCCCCCCTCCTCCCTCATCCTCCTTCCTCACCTCCATCCCTTCCTCCACACCCTCATCCCTTCCTCACACCCTCATCCTCCTTCCTCACACCCTCATCCCCCTTCCTCACACCCTCATCCCCTTCCTCACACCCTCATCCCCCTTCCTCACCCTCCTCCCCTTCCCACCCTCATCCTCCTTCTCCACCTCATCCCCCTTCCTCACACCCTCATCCCCCTTCCTCACACCCTCATCCCCCTTCCTCACACCACAGCTCACTCTGCTGCTGTTCTAAGCCGATATTACTTAGAGTTGTGATATGTTAGGCTCTTGCTGTTCCGTGTTAGTGGTAATCTTTCCTCACCTCTCTCCCTCACCTCTCACACCTCCCTCCTACCCCGGTATTGTTAAGGCGTGAGGTAAGACAGTGCTATATTTCCCACTTGGTGTTCTTGCCTTAATGTGTATATACAGTAAATCTCTTGGCAGCAGAGATTACACCTTGTCTGATATATTGTAATGGAAGAGTGTGCTGGTTCTCTTTCCTTTCTTTCCTTCCTTCTTTATTTCCCTCCTACTTTCCTTCCTTCTTTATTTCCATCCATCTTTATTTCCTTCATTCTTTCTTCCCTTCCTTCCTCGCCTCATTTCCACTCCTCTCCTTCACCACCACCAGGAACTATTAAAGGTCCTTCTCCACCCTCTCCAACACTACCAATAACTATTCTCCCTCACAGCTCACTCACCCTCACAGCTCACTCTCCCTCATAGCTCACTCTCCCTCACAGCTCACTCACCCTCACAGCTCACCTTCCTTCACCTCCTCCCCTCACAGCTCACTCTCTCACGTTCACTCACCCTCCACCTCCCTCACAGCTCACTCTCCCTCACAGTTCTCTCCCTCACAGCTCACTCTCCCTCACAGCTCACTCCCACCCTCACAGCTCACACTCCTCACAGCTCACTCCTCCGCACCTCCTCCCTCACAGTTCACTCCACCCTCACAGCTCCACTCCCTCGCAGTTCACTCACCCTCACAGTTCTCTCCCTCACAGTTCCTCTCTCTCACAGTTCACTCACCTCACAGCTCACACTCCCTCACAGCTCACACTCCCTCACAGCCCTCATCCTCACAGTTCCTCACCCTCACAGCTCACACTCCCTCATAGCTCACACTCCCTCACAGCTCACTCTCCCTCACAGCTCCTCACCCTCACAGCTCACACTCACCCCTCACAGCTCTCACCTCCCTCACAGCTCACTCACCCTCACAGCTCACTCACCCTCCACAGCTCACTCACCCTCACAGCTCCCTCCTCACAGCTCACTCTCCCTCACAGCTCACACTCCCACAGCTCACACTCCCTCACAGTTCACTCTCCCTCACAGCTCACCTCTCCCTCACAGCTCACTCTCCCTCACAGCTCACTCCACCCCTCACAGCTCACTCACCCTCACAGCTCACTCTCCCTCACAGCTCACACTCCCCTCACAGCTCACACTCCCTCACAGCTCACACTCCCTCACAGCTCACACTCCCTCACAGCTCCACTCACCCTCACAGTTCACTCTCCCTCCAGCTCCTCCCCTCACAGTTCACTCTCCCTCACAGCTCCACTCTCCCTCACAGCTCACCTCCCTCACGTTCCTCACCCTCACAGTTCCACTCCACCCTCACAGTTCCCTCCCTCACAGTTCCTCCACCTCCAGTTCCTCACCCTCACAGTTCACTCACCCTCACAGCTCACTCACCCTCACAGCTCCTCACCCTCACAGCTCACTCACCCTCCCAGCTCACTCACCCTCACAGCTCACTCACCCTCACAGGTCACGTAAATAACATATTGCTCAACATATCAACATACAATACAATATCAACTTTTATTTTTGTTTTGCTTGAGAATTTTATGATTAGTTTTTGCCCGGATTATTTTATCATAATAACAAATAGAGTTGAAGATGATATTTTGTTTTGTTATATTACTATTTTGGGGAGAATGATTTATGGTTCACTGGACAAAACTGGACAAAACTGGACAATTGGACAAAACTGGACAATTGGACAAAACTGGACAATTGGACAAAACTGGACAATTAGACAAAACTGGACAATTGGACAAAAATGGACAATTGGACAAAACTGGACAATTGGACAAAACTGGACAATTGGACAAAACTGGACAATTGGACAAAACTGGACAACTGGACAAAACTGGAGGTGCCATGATATAAAATGGACAAAATTGGAGCGTTTACTGGACAACTGGACAAAAGTGTTGGTTTTCTAGACATTGGAACCATACACTACCACACTACCACCACACTACCACACCCCTACCACACCCCTACCCACACTACCACACCCCTACCACACTACCACCACACCACCACACCCTACCACACCCTACCACACCACCACCACCCCTACCACACCATCACATGACAACAACCAGCCTTCACATAAGCATTTCTAACCAACCACACACACACACACACACACACACACACACACACACACACACACACACTAGGTCAGTTTAAGAGTTCCTAGGCTGGGAGGAGAGAGGCATTATTAAGCATGGGCGGTTGAGAGGTCACCTGTGAGTCAAAGGTCATTTGGTGGAGTCTTCTCCATTTAGCAGATGAAATATATATACTTTGGTCTGGATAAACACCGTGTTAAGGTCACCACATTGAATACACTTTGAGACTGAGGCACGAATGAATAGTATGGCTGTTACTGTTATGCTTGAGTGGCGCTGTAGAGAAGTAGTAATAATGTGTGTGTGTGTGTGTGTGTGTGTGTGTGTGTGAGTTTGTTATTGTTATTGTTGTTATTAATATTTAGTGTTATTGTTTTGTTATTATTACTTTTATGAGAATGTTATTTATTGTTATTGTTTTGCTGTGGTTAATATTATCATCATCATTATCTCCCCTTCACATAAATCACCTAACCCTACCAACCTAACGCAACCCTACTACCTAACCTAACCTAACCCTATAACTGGAGGTGAGGGAGAAATATTTCACCACAATGAGTAAAACTGTCACCAGCCAATTGGTGTCAGTCAGAACCCTATTGTCAGAGCCGGACCCTCCCTAAGCCACGACCCTCCCTTAGCCGACCCCCTCCTTAGCCACGACCCCCTCCCTTAGCCCGACCCCTCCCTTAGCCACGACCCCTCCCTTAGCCACGACCCTCCCTTAGCCGACCCCTCCCTTAGCCGACCCTCCTTAGCCACGACCCCTCCCTTAGCCGACCCCCTCCCTTAGCCGACCCTCCCTTAGCGACCCCCTCCTTAGCGACCCCTCCCTTAGCCGACCCCTCCCTTAGCCTGACACACATACACCACAGGGTAACTACGACTTCACGACCCACACTATCATTACTGCTACCACACAACTACGACCCCTCACCAATTTACACCCATGAGACAGACAGACAGACAGACAGACTCTCTCTCTCTCTCTCTCTCTCTCTCTCTCTCTCTCTCTCTCTCTCTCTCTCTCTCTCTCTCTCTCTCTCTCTCTCTCTCTTCATTATCATCATCTTCTCCTCTTCTATTCTCTTCCTGTATTCATCTTCTTTCCTTCCCTACTGGTAAACCAAGTTATGAGAGAGAGAGAGAGACTATCAAATGTGTTCCCAAAGTGGCTCATAACACAGACGGGGGAAGGAAGGAAGAGGAAAAGGAAGAGGTAGGGAGGAAAACTCGCTGAATATAGTTTACATCCATATTTATCGTCTTCCTACTACTACTACTACTACTACTACTACCACTACTACTACTACTACTACTACTACTACCACTACTACTTTTTCTACTACTACTACTACTACTACTACTACTACTACTACTACTACTACTACCGCTACTACTGCTACTACTACTACTACCGCTACTACTACTACTACTACTACTACCCTCCTACTATAACCCAGAAGAAGGTGAGATCAACAACAACAACAACACTCTCTTACCTTGACATAACACCAAGTAATTGTGTGTCTCAGGCAATCCAGCCCCTCCCACACCCCACACCCCACGATACTCAGTGTTAGGGAGGTAAAAGTGTGTGGGGGGTGTGGGGTGAGGTGGTGGAGGGTGTGGGGGTGTAGGGTGGAGGTGTGGGGGGTGTGGGGTGTGGGGTATGGGGTGGAGGGTGTGGGGTGGGTGGGGTGGGGGTGTGGGTTATTTAATCTTTATAAGTAAAAATGGATTAAAACTAATATATGATTCAGTCGTTGAGTTATATATAGGTTTGACAACTAATTGGACTGATATAATAACGAGCTAGTGATTGACTGACTGACTGACTGACTGACTGACTGACTGACTGATTGACTGACATCCATTATGTAGAAATAAACACAAAATTCAATATATAAAGAAATGTATCAGTGTCCCTACGAAATATTTAAAAAATTTCTTGAACGTGTGATCTGAATTTTTCGGGTGTGGGGGGAGAGGGGAGAGGAGGAGGAGAGGAGGGGGAGGGAAGTGGGAGGGGGGAAGGTGGGGAAGGGGTTAGTTCTGAAGGTCCGTCCGCACTAAACGTGAACTGACATCAGTACGCGAGGCAAATATCTAGAAGGAACATAAGAACATAAGACTGGAGGAAACAGTAACTATTGGTCCATACTAGGGAGGGGGCCCCGTTTACACCCAACCCCTATCGCTCATATATCCATCCAACCTTTGTGTGAAGCTATCCAGCGTGTTAGAGTTAGTGATGATGTTTGGTAACTTGTTCCACTCATCCACTACTCTATTGCCAAACCAACGTTTACCTATCTCGCGCCTAAATCTAAATTTGTCTAATTTAAAACCATTGTTACGAGTTCGCTCTGGTTGGATAGTTTGAGTACCTTTGTAATGTCCCCTTTGTTCAGCCCTGACTTCCATTTATACACCTCGATCCTATATCCACTCTCGTCTCTCGAGGGTGCAATTAAGACGCTTAAACCTGTCTCTCTCCTCAAGGTTCCTAATCCGGGATTAGTCTTGTCATTCTCCTCGGAATTCTTTCTAATGATTCTATATCCATTCTGTAATACGGTGACCAGAACTGAACTACGTAATCAAGTGAGGTCCAAAACACAAGATATAGTTTTAGGATAACCTCGCTTAGTCTTGTAACTAACACTCCCTTTGTATGAACCCAAGTACTGTATTAGCCTTATTTCGAGCAAATACACATTGTTTACTTGGCTAAGGTTCCTACTTATCATTACTCCTAAATCTCTCTCACAGTCGAATTTCTCTATGGCATCGTTGTTCATCTGGTATCTGGTTTCCCTGTTTACATCTCCTATACTGAGTACTTTACATTTGTCACATTAAATTTCATCTGCCAATTTTTCAGACGATTCGAAAATTTGTTTATATCTTCCTGTAGTTTTGTGGGATCCTCGTCAGATTTAATTACACGCCCTATTTTAGTGTAATCAGCAAGAAAGAAGAAGAGAGAGAGAGGTTAGGTCTGGCCCCACAGCTCCCTCACCTCCACCGCACCCACCACTTGTCCGACACACCTGCACTCGACCACAACACCTCACCTGTAACATAATTAATTACCCTGAGTTACCGCCATTAATCCAGGGATGGCCCGCCCCAGAAACACGTCCTTCAAGTGAGTCAAACATGGGTATCCTAATGGTACCGCCTCAACAAGAACAGACCAACGTGGGGCATCCAAAGACAAGAACAGACCATCGGGGGCATCACCAGAACAATATGGGGCATCAACAAGAACAGACCATCGTGGGGCATCAGAACAGACCATCGCGGGGCATCAACAAGCACAGACCATCGCGGGGCATCAACAAGAACAGACCATCATGGGGCATCAACAAGAACAGACCATCGCGGGGCATCAACAAGAACAGACCATCGCGGGGCATCAACAAGAACAGACCATCGCGGGGCATCAACAAGAACAGACCATCGCGGGGCATCAACAAGAACAGACCATCGTGGGGCATCAACAAGACAGACCATCATGGGGCATCAACAAGAACAGACCATCGCGGGACATCAACAAGAACAGACCATCGTGGGGCATCAACAAGAACAGACCATCATGGGGCATCCAAGAACAGACCATCGCGGAGCATCAACAAGAACAGACCATCGCGGGGCATCAACAAGAACAGACCATCGCGGGGCATCAACAAGGCTCCAACACTCACTCGGGTATAAGTTACGACTCACTGAACTCAAAGCGTCGTATTCACACAGGAAGAAACACTGAGAGAGACCCTGAACCTTCCTCTCCCGTAAGTGGCAGTAGAGTAGACGGTTCTAAGCGGAGGATCATCCA
>NW_024735035.1:140000-160000 GCF_018991925.1 Homarus americanus
ACCCGGGTCTAATAATGTGGGACAGCACCGCCATGATGTGTGGACCTACGCCTGACTGTGACACAAACTCAGGGGGGGGTGGGAAAGAATGAAGAATGAGTGGGTAAGGGGAAAAGGGGGAAGCAGAGAGGATAAGTGAGACAGGGAGAGGAAAAGGGGGAAGGGAAGAAGGGGGAATGGGGGAGAAGGAATGAGGAAAGGAAGAGAGAGAGAGAGAGAGATCGTGTTTTTCATCACTATAATATAACGATCTCTGGCTACATCACTCAGACCAAACCCTCGCCTTTCCTGACCTGACTTATAGTGACTTACGCGACGGAGGGAGCCTATATTTTAGTCTCCTATCACGGCTTCACTTAAGATAACACCATTAACTCATTTCTGACACTTTAGGTTAAGTTAGGTTAGGTTAGACTAGGTTAGGTTAGGTTAGGTTAGGTTAGGTTAGGTTATTAATCTTAAGGTAAAATAAGCCAGGGGATAAATTTTCAGGTAACGATAACTAATTAAAGGTGTTGCCAGGTGTTGTCAGGTGTTGCCAGGTGTTGTCAGGTGTTGTCAGGTGTTGCCAGGTGTTGTCAGGTGTTGTCAGGTGTTTAAGTATCATAACAAGTCAGTTTCGTTAACTATTATGATCTTGTCCTTATTATTGAAAGAAGCACAAGATCTTTCTGCTAATGAAATGTCAACAAGATGCCCCGGGGAGGGAAGGAAGGAAGGAAGGAAGGAAGGAAGGAAGGAAGGAAGGAAGGTCCAACTCTAATCAGTGACTGTTTGGGTGTTGGGTGAGTGACTGCCTAGAGCTGGGGAGGTGTTCGCACTCATTCCGGGTGTAGGTAAGCTAAAGGTGTGTGTGTGTGTGTGTGTGTGTGTGTGTGTGTGTGTGTGTGTGTGTGTAAGTTTAGCCACACACACAGCAGTAAACAGAACAAAACAATATACTTTTTATATCACCAGAGAGAGAGAGAGAGAGTGTGTGTGTTGGAGGACGCTGTGCTCTGCTGTAAGAAAGGCACAGCAAGACAGCCACGGGTGTACGTTTAAAGGATCAATGCCACGCTCTTGCGGTGTACAACCAGCACACACACACACACACACACACACACACACATCATGGGTCCCCCCCATACTAGGTGGAGATATGGTGGTGGTGATGGAGGTGGTGGAGAGAGAGGGGAGGTGGTGAAGGAGGTGGTGGAGAGAGAGAGAGAGGTGGTTGGTGGAGAGAGGAGGGGTAGAAGGAGAATTGGTGGAAGAGGAGGGGGTGAAGGAGGTGGTGGAGAAGAGGGAGGTGGTGGAGAGAGAGGGAGGTGGTGGAGAGAGGAGGTGGTGAAAGAAGGTGGTGGAGAGAGAGAGGGGGGTGAAGGAGGTGGTGGAGAGAGAGGAGGGGGTGAAAGGAGGTGGTGGAGAGAGAGGGAGGGGGGTGTGAAGGAGGTGGTGGAGAGAGAGGGAGGGGGAGTGAAGGAAGAGGGGGCTTTGGGTGTGGTCCGCCCCCCCCCCTGAACGCTAAAGTGGAGAGAGAGATCAACAGCACACAGGTATGACTCGACCCACAGTGAGGTGAGGTGAGGTGCAGTCTGAGGTGAGGTGAAGTCTGAGGTGAGGTGCAGTCTGAGATGAGGTGCAGTCTGAGGTGAGGTGCAGTCTGAGGTAGAAGGGAGAATGAGGAGGGTGAGTGAGTGTGAGAGATGGGTAAGGGTGAATAGAGGTAAGTAAGGGTAAGGGAGAGTGAGGGAGTGTTGGAGATGGGTGAGTAAGGGTGAATAAGGGTGAGTGAGTGTAGGAGATGGGTGAGTAAGGGTGAGTGAGCATGAGAGACAACGGCCTCATTATAACGGACCCTCACACTTCCGTCAACAGAGTGAAGGACGGAACCTTTTGTCGAGCTGCTACTCAACCCACCTCATACTCGACCCCCCCCCTACCTCCAGTACCTCACCCACGACCTCCCCCTACCTCCTGACAGATTGAGTCGTGAGATTATCCAACAAGCAGGTGAGCCTCGCTGTCTACCTGTAATTATACACAGTCAACATATATGGATGGGCTGCGACGATACCAGACAGTGTTGTATGTGTGGTGGGGTGTGGTAGGTGCAGCAGGTGTGGTGTGGTACGTGCAACAGGTGTGGTGTAGTACGTGCAACAGGTGTGGTGTAGTACGTGCAACAGGTGTGGTAGGTACAGGTGTGGTGTGGTAGGCTACACTATCATTTCCTCTCAAAACATCAACAGGTTTACAAGTATTAAAAAGGGGTTAGATAGCCGCCCCCCCTGCCACACACACACACACACTGCATCACAGTGAACAAGAATTACCTTGAAGATTAGAAACCACATTATATTTCGCCTAATGATTAAAACATTCTAATGCTACTTGGGTGGTTAGTTAGTTAGGTTAGGTTAGTGAGAGGTGGTGTTAGGACCTCAACCCCACTCCTCCACCCCCCCGCCCCGTCCTCCTCGTCATCACCTTTCGTCAGTAAACTCTTATATACAGTTCCCTCCCTTTCGTCAGGTGGTGTTGGTAATTAGGGGTGGCGGCCTGACAGGTCGTCTATATATATATATACACCTGCCTAGTAGTCCGGGAACATCACGCTCCACCTTCCTCACCCTGCCCTCCCCCCCTCACGCCCTGCCTCTCCCTCACCTCGCCTCCTCCCTCACCTGCCTCCTCCCTCACCTCGCCTCCTCCCTCACCTCGCCCTCCTCCCTCACCTGCCCTTTCCCCTCACCTCAAGGCTCTCCCCTCACCCCACAGCCCTCCTCCCTCACCCCTGCCCTCTCACTCCGCCCTCTCCCTCACCCCGCCTCCTCCCCACCTCGGCCCTCCTCCCCCCCACCTCGCCCTCCTCCTTACTCCGCCCTCCTCACCTCAAGCCTCCTCCCCCACCTCGCTCAACCCCACCTCGCCTCCTCCCTCACCTGCCCTCCTCACCTGCTCTCCTCCTCACCTCGCTCCTCCTCCCTCCTCGCTCCCTCCTCCCCTCACCTCGTCTCCCTCCCTCACCCTGCCCCTCCCCACCTGCCCTCCTCCCTCACCTGTCCCTCCCTCCCTCACCTGCCCTCCTCCCTCACCTGCTCTCCTCCCTCACCTCGTTCTCCTCTCTCTCACCCCGGCCTCCTCCCTCACCTGCCTCCTCCCCACCTGCCTCCCTTACCTGCCGCCCGACAAGCTCCTAAGCATCAGGTAGAGGGATTATCCACTTGCCTCTCCTCCCTACACCTGTGTTTCAAAGTCAGGTGTGGCCTCGCTCTTACCCAGCACCGGGAGTGTCAAGTGAGAGGTACAGGTGTCTAGTGAGAGGTACAGGGGGTTAGGTGAGAGGGACAGGTGTCGAGTGAGAGGTACAGGTGTCTAGTGAGAGGTACAGGGGAATAGGTGAGAGGTACAGGTGTCGAATGAGAGGTACAGGTGTCGAGTGAGAGGTACAGGTGTCGAGTGAGAGGTACAAGGGGTAGGGGTGGAGAGGGACAGGTACGAGGAGATGTACACAGGTGTCTAGTGAGAGGTACAGGGGGTTAGGTGAGAGGGACAGGTGTCGAGTGAGAGGTACAGGTGTCTAGTGAGAGGTACAGGGGAATAGGTGAGAGGTACAGGTGTCGAATGAGAGGTACAGGTGTCGAGTGAGAGGTACAGGTGTCGAGTGAGAGGTACAGGTGTCGAATGAGAGGTACAAGACCAAAGCAGTCTGATCACCTGAACATTAGGAGCCCCAACCCAGCTTACTTCACCTGATAATCAAACACCTTAACTGTATCTGGGGAGAGGTTAGGTTAGGTTAAGGTGATCAATCTTTAGGTGAAATAAGCTTGGGGGTTAATCTTAAGGTAAAATAAGCTGGGGGAGCTAATCTTCAGGTGAACTAAGCTGGGGTGCTAATCTTAAGGTAAAATAAGCTGAGGCTAATCTTCAGATAAACTAAGCTGGGGGAGCTAATCTCCAGGTGAGTTAAGCTGGGGGAGCTAATCTTCAGGTGAACAAAGCTGGAGACCTAATCTTCAGGTGAACTAAGCTGGGGACCTAATCTTCAGGTGAACTAAGCTGGGGGACCTAATCTCCAGGTGAGTTAAGCTGGGGGAGCTAATCTTCAGGTGAATTAAGCATCATACACATTTAAGTTAGTGTAGTACTTGTGTCAGTGCCACGAGTCAATAGTTGCTGGCACTGTAGCTCACCAGTGCCATCCCAGCGAGGACAACACCATACAGTGCCACATGTGTATAAAACCTCAGGCAGTGTTTGTATACCTCTAGGGTGGGTGTATGCGTCCAGGTATATACACACACATACACACAGCATAGGGTCGATACAACACACTCACTTAATTTCGTTCACACACACACACACACACACACACACACACACACACACACCATGTTCAGGTGCTTCATTGTTGTTTAGTTGAGTGTGTGTGTGTGTGTGTCCTACAGGTGTTTTAAAGGGTATAATGACACCTGTTTAATGGAGGGCAGTAAACGGTGTCCTGTGAGGTGTTTAATTACTATCACCTGAGGACCCTGTGTGGCGGGGTACCTGAACCTCCTCTTGGGATGGTTAGGTTTGGTTTGGTTAGGTTAGGTTATGTTACGTTAGCTAAAATTAGGTTAAGTTAGGTTTGGTTTGGTTAGGTTAGGTTATGTTACGTTAGCTAAAATTAGGTTAAGTTAGGTTAGGCTAGGTGAGGTTAGGTTAAAACTAGGTTAGGTTAACATGGGGGTGATTGACCCGAAGGTATATAATCAGCTGGGGTGCCTAATCTTCACGTCAACCCTCTACATACAGACAGACAGACACTGATATTAAAGAGAATTATGAAAGGCCATAAGACGGTGTGGGTGTTTAGCGATCACGGCCATCAGGTTAGGTCGGTGTTGTGACGTAATGAGGGATGAAGCTCCCGTAGGCTCTTATAGGCACGTCTCTCCTATCCCTCCACACCCCCCAGCATCCCCCTCCACACCTCGGCCCCCTCCACCCCCCAGCCCCCCCTCCACACCCCCAGCCCCCCCTCCACCCCCCCAGCCCCTCCCCCCCCTCAGCCCCCCCTCCACCCCTCACCTCACTGTAACTCCGCCTGGTGACATCATTTATCACATCGATATTAACTTACCCAGCAATACCTCTTCATGCTATGAGCACCACTCAAATATTAAAATTACAGGTGGTCCAAAATGAAGCCCTAAGATTCGTCACAGGTGAAAGATACCCCTTCACCAGAACCACAGCCGAGATACATAGAGACCTGAGAATGAAACCCATCAACCAGCAGCTGCACACCCTGGCCAGCAGAATCTGGCAAAAGATAGAACGATCAGAGCAAGAACTCCTTCAAAGACTCCCACCAGATAACGACAACCACCATACATTGTTCCCAAAAAGCTACGAAATCTCAAAAGGTCCATTACCACCCCCGATCTACACGGCCAGGCAATAGACAACCTCCCTAGACCAGCATCCGCCAGTAGGGTCAGCGGAATATGAAATAAGGCCCTTAAAACACCCATATATGGGATAGGGTAGGATGTCTAGTGCCTGTACCGACAGACAATAACTAACCCATGACACAACCCTAACACACTATTAGCTTAGTCAGCCCGCCCTCTCTTACCTCCTCCTAAACTTCTTCAATTTCCGAACTATAACTTCCTTCCCCCACCTCTAATCTTCTCTCACCACTCCTTTCTCTACACAAACAAATCACTATCCCCCAGCCTCCTCACTCACTATCCCCCAGCCTCCTCACTCACTATCCCCCAGCCTCCTCACTCACTATCCCCCAGCCTCCTCACTCACTATCCCCCAGCCTCCTCACTCACTATCCCCCAGCCTCCTCACTCACTATCCCCCAGCGGTGTGTGTGTGTGTGTGGTAATGGCATGTGTGTGTACAAAAAAAACCCACACAACATGGCACTAGTATTATGAGTGCCATTAAAATTTACTGCCATGGTAAGTAGCCAAGATGACTCACCTGGCACTGACACACCTGAGAGACTACGTGCCAACCAAGGTGAGATCCCCCTAATGACTGACCTATCTCACCTGTCCATAACGCTCGTCATTGTTAGTCTTTTTTTTTTGGTTATGAAAATCACCATTGTTATTATTACCAAGAGATCACTATTATTATCTGTCACTATCACCACCAGGCACTGTCATCATCACCATCTGCCATTATCATTATCACCGATCATTATCATCACCTGTCATCATCATCACTATAATTTTCAAAGTATAAAAATCAAATTCATCATCATCACTATCACTACAGCACATACCTCACCATCACCTCACCAATCATATTAACCACGGCTATATAACTATCTGTGACCTACTCGACAAAACTACAGGTAGTAAAAAATGAAACGCCCTTTGTAACGAGGAAAGAAAACGGGTCTTTATTAGCTTCGATTAAAGGGGAAAACTCCTGTATTTAGGTCGGCTCTATGTATGTATGTATGTATGTATGTATGTATGTATGTATGTATGTATGTATGTATGAATGTATGTATGTATATTCGTACAAGCCAAAACCAATGGGATATTCTTAACCAAACGTTTTACATTGGATGGGTTAACACGCCTGGTTAATTTCGTTTCCTATTGGTTAAAAAAATTCTACAAGGTTAAGAGGGTGATCAGAGAAGGTGGGTGGGTGGGTGTGAAGGTCGACTTAGCCTTTATTAACCTCAGTTATATTTCCTGTCGTATGTAATATATTCATGACCAACCTGAAGGAGGTATCGTCTCTTCTGCAGGTAATTTACTCTATGGTTCTCTACTCCTATAACGTGAAGGTGTTGGTGGAGGGAAGGTTCAGTGAGGTGTACCAATTAACAGGTATGGTTAGGTTAGGTTAGGTTAGGTTGGGTTAGGTTAGGTTAGGTTGGGTTGGGTTGGGTTGGGTTAGGTTAGGTTAGGTTGGGTTGGGTTGGGTTGGGTTGGGTTAGGTTGGGTTGGGTTAGGTTAGGTTTAAGTCTTCCGCTTCCTCATAACAAAGTGTAAGGAACCTAACTCCGGGTTGTAAAGAGGCATAACACACTATACCTCACATATAACATCCATAGTTGTTGTTGTTATAACCTTTTACAACTCTCCTCAAGTTACTCCTCGAGGGACGGTAAGTAAACAGATATCCTCAAGTCATACTCCAAGGGCGGTTACACAGGGGGATGATAGTGTAACCTAACCCAACCAAACCAAACCTAACCCAACCTAACCTAACCTAACCTAGCAACCCAGCCTAGCAACCTAGCAACTAACCAAACCAAGCACCAACCTAACAACCTAACCCACCCCAACCTAGCAGCTTCTTCTTAACTTCTTAGCCTAACCCCTTCTTACCTAACCCAACCTTACCTAACCCAACCCAACCTAACCCAACCCAACCTAACCTAACCTAACCTAACCCACCCTAACCTAACCTAACCTCCATGACAGACAAAAGACCACATACAGACTGACATACACAATACAGGTAGTGGTGTAATGTCCGTCTGTCATTCCAGGGTTGATGACAAGTGTAGAAAGTGGATTGGTGGCTGCTGCCTTAACCTGGATAAGATAACAACTGCACTTAAACACTAAGACACACACACACACACACTTCCCTCTCACACACACACACACTTCCCTCTCACACACTTCCTCTGCACAGACACACACTTCCCTCTCACACACACACTTCCTCACACACACACTTCCCTCTCACACTTCCTCTCACTTCCCTCTCACACACACACACACTTCCCTCTCACACACACACACACTTCCTCACACACACTTCCCTCTCACACACACACACACTTCCCTCTCACACACACACACACTTCCCTCTCACACACACACACTTCCCTCTCACACACACACACTTCCTTCTCTCTCACTCATTCACACAGACAAGATAATTACAGAAACCTAACCTAACCTAACCTAACCAAACTTAACCTAACCAAACCATAACGGAGATATAATCAGAAACGCGTAAAAAAGAAGCCCACTCACTTTCCTCACACACAGAACACAGGCTAAAGTTAATAGCATAGAGCTATTAAGTAGCCATATTTTTATCCTTATAGCTATTAAGTTAACACATATTGCTATATTTATGGCTATTAAATTTCATATATTATTTAATTATTGAACATGTAGGGGGGAATAGGGGGAGGGGTGGGGGGGAGGAAGTGAGTCTGGGGAGGAGGGGGCGAAGCGGGCGGGGGGTGGGTGGGTGGAAGCAGCGTTGTTATGTGGGCAGACAAAACAGCATGTTGTCAATAAAAAAAGTGTGGGCAGCAGTGACCCGTGACCATGATACCCCCCCCTGCCTGCCATCCCCCTTCCCAACCCACCATTGCCACCATCACCCCCACTGTCACCAACTCTCCCCTTCTACCCGTCACCACCCCATCTCCCCATCTAAGTTCCATGTCGACCAGTTTCTTCTTAACTGTTACACGACACTCACACCAGTCAATGCCCATTAACAGTCTTATTACTCATTAAACAGTCATATTAACAGTCTATAATCACTATCATTTATGGAACCCCGACACACACATGACAGGGACAGTTATACTACAGTCTAAAGTGACGCATATAACTGGTATAAGTGTGTGTGACTGTTAAGTGACGTATTTAACAGTCTAGAGTGAGCGTTGGGAGGGACACACACACACACACGCAACACCGACTATTTCCGGCTAACATTACTATTGTTAACTCGCCTGAAACATTGTTCTCAACCAGCTATTGTTACCAGGGTTAATTTTGTATCGTGTTGTGGTTTTGTTAAATAGGAAATTTGATATGTAGTTAATTATGGCAGGTATTTTAATCCACACACACACACACACACACACACACACACAGAAATATCCGCTCGAAAAACTAACTTAAAATAATTCACATATCTAAGAACTATGTGCGTGCGTGTGTGTGTGTGTGTGTGTGTGTGTGTGTTACAATAATCAACACACTATAAATCTTGTGTTCTCGTAAGGTGTTAAAATTTTCCTTCCCCGACTGACTGACTGACTGACTGCTTGACTGACTAACTGAGGAACTGTATCACCTGAAGAATATCTACCACAGCTTATATCACCTCACAAGATTAACCACTGCATCGCCATTTTGGTACACAGTCATCACTACACCCCAGTTCTACACCCCAGTACCACTACTACACCCAGTACCCAATCACCACTACACCCCAGTCCACACTTCCGTACAGGTGAGTCAGACACAAGTTACTCTCAACATCACGAAGGAGCCTCAGTGGTCTGGCGTTAAGTATAGCTTTAAGTGTGAGGGCTTGTTCTCGTGAGGGGGTGATGGCACGTCTTTCTGATAAGTACTCTCTCTCTCTCTCTCTCAGGCACTATGCACACTACACCATGACCTACTTAATCCCACACCCCACCGTCTTCCCCGAGTCTCTCTGGGGGAGGAGGGAGGGACTTTAAAATCCTTGTGTTGACACCTAATGACCACAAGAAGATACAGGTTTATACCACAACTTCTCGATAACAAAATCATATGGAAAAAAAAATTACATTCGTCGTTAAGGATCATATGAAGACTAAGCCATCCCCACACCTGTAGCTTATCTTACCTGATGATTAAACACCTTAAAGCTACCTGGGGGGTGTTAGGGGGGGGAGAGGGGGGGGCTTAAACTCCACGTGAACCAAGAACATATCACACGAAAGAGGTTAGCGGGGGATAGTGTGTTGTTCAGTAGCAGCAAAATAGAAGGCTGACACAGACATCCCTTGGGTCGAGTGGCTGGCAGCATTACAAACCAGCGGATGTGCTGTCAGCTCTCAGAGATAGCCAGCCAGCCAACCGCTACTGTTGTGATCGTAATACTTATGGTTGATGACGGGGTCTAGAAGACGGATGGGGTGTGTGTGTGTAGGCTGCGTGGTTGTTGCTTGCAGTAGGACACATCAGGAAAGGGGTAGACAGGTACACACACACACAGGTATGGCCAGGTAGTTTCTACACCACCAACCAACCGTCCCGGCCAGTCAAGCTTACGGTCAGCGTGGCAAGGAAGAGACGGGGCAGTGTTTCACATCATTATCTTGTCCCGGGACAGTGGTGCACCAGGCTTTACTACTCTTAACCCAGCACACAGTATTAACCTCACCAACACCACATTAAATCTTACAGAACTTATTATCAGTTTTCTATGGTGAGGAACAACGCATTTTAGATATATAAAAAACCCCACACACATAGTACACACGTCAACCAACACACAGACACACTATGGAGTTTCATCATAAACTCGTATATCTTTATTCACAAAGGCATCAAGGACATTATACCTCTACTTAGTGATAAACGGAAATGCGCATTAAAAGAGAGAGAGCTGATAATGTTTCAGGATGGTGTGGACGAGGGACACGGAGCGGAGGAGCGCGCGGTACAACTCACATCACAGCTGAGGCACAACTGCTGGTGGTAGTGGTGGCTGCTGCTGGTCGCCTCTCTCTCTCTCTCTCACACACACACACACGCACGCACGCACGCACATCTACACACAAACACACGCTTCTCTCACGCGCTGGCAGGTGTTTGAGTGAGTCCCCGTGCCCTTCTACCTTCCCGCCACTCCGCTGCCTCTACCTTCCTCACACCTTGTCACTTCAATCAGGATGTGGAGGTCCGGCCCAACCACTTTTGCTGTTCCCACGCCTCCCCTCTCTCTTTCTCTACCCCCCGCCCCTTCTCTCTCTCTCTCTCTCTCTCTCTCTCACACCAGATCTATCACTCAGTCATTAGCCTCAGTAGTTTACACCAGATATCAACAGGAACTTGGGAGACCATTACCTGACGGAGGTGTGGGTGTATAGCGTCCTCTCCTCTCCCCCTTCACCACCCTCAGGATGTTTACACTGACTCTGCCACAGGACTCTGGCATCCTCCTAAGTCGTCATCCTTCAAGGCTCAAGAAACTAGAATCCTATATCATCCTCCTGGGCTTAAGAAACTACTGTAGAATCCTATATCATCCTTCATATCATTCTAGACCAACATCCTAAATCATCATCCTTTTACCTCAAAAAACTACCAGAATCCTCAAATCACAAGAACTCAAGAGCCTTATGAATCATCCTTATCATCTTTGGTTAGGTTAAGTTAGGTCAGGTCAGGTCAGGTCAGGTCAGGTCAGGTTAGGTCAGGTTAGGTCAGGTCAGGTTAGGTCAGGTTAGGTTAGGTTAGGTTAGATCAGGTAAGGTTAGGTCAGGTAAGGTCAGGTTAGGTTAGGTCAGGTTAGGTCCAGGTTAGGTCCAGGTTAAGGTCAGGTCAGGTCAGGTCAGGTCAGGTTAGGTCAGGTTAGGTCAGGTCAGGTTAGGTCAGGTTAGGTTAGGTTAGGTTAGATCAGGTAAGGTTAGGTCAGGTAAGGTCAGGTTAGGTTAGGTCAGGTTAGGTTAGGAGGTTCATTTGCATAATCCTTGTTTAAGTTTTACTGGACGCTGATGAAGGGAAGGCCAAGACAATAGGTGTTGTTGATCTGATGATTCACTGTAAAGAGCGTGTCAGCACCAGTAGATGTAGAGATAGAGAGAGAGAGAGATGGGAAGCCAGTTTACAAGAAGGAAGATAAGGAAGGAAGAGGAGGAGGAAGAGGATACTACACACACACACACACACACACACACACACACACACACACACACACACTAGACCCTCAGTATCAAGTATAAACAAACCAAGTCTTAATTAATATCTTAACCAACCATCTGCTAGCTTTGTTCCTGGGCTTCAAAACGAGAAAAAACTTCATATGAATTTAATATATTTTTTTCCTTGGCATTCCAGAAGGAGGATTTACAGATTTCTCTCTCTCTCTCTATGACTTATGGGAGAGAAAAAACACCTTACAATTAAAGGGGGAGGGAGGAAGGGAGGGAGGAAGGGGAGGAGGAAGGGGGAGAGAACTCATTTAATCCCAAATAAATAAATAAATAAATAATAAATAAAAATCTAACTCGGCCCTACAAGAAAACGCAAAATAATAATTAGTGAAACTCGTCTCCAATCTTATTATGGTATGTATCAATGACCTGGGGTAATGATAATCCACTACTGTCTACTCATTCTATTCCATTCACCACTCAGATGGACGGACGGATAGGTGGATAGGTGCTAAAGGATGGGCGGCAAGACGGAGACTGGCGGATAAACGGATAGACGTAGGGATAGATGAAAAAAAATACACACACGGCCTCCTCCCATGGCGATAATTATAAAAAGTGTACATTTCCCCCTTGTGTACATGTCCAACTTGTGTACATGTCCCCCTTGTGTACATGTCCCCCTTGTGTACATGTCCCCCTTGTGTACATGTCCTCCTTGTGTACATGTCCCCCTTGTGTACATGTCCCCCTTGTGTACATGTGGGCACATTAGGGGAAGCGTGACGTCACTACTCTAACAGGGTCGTCTCCTGTACCGTGAGTAGTGTATCATGGAGGGACGGAGGTGTGGAGTGTTGGAAATCGGTCCAGGTACTATCGGTACAGTGGAGTGGTCAGAACATATCGATCCACAAGAATGGCACTACAGGCTGGAGGAGTGGTCCACTAACGGTTCCGCAACACACAGCTTGGACCAGAGGGGTGTAGTGGGTCCAGCCATCCTCCTAGGCTCATGTGGCTAGTAAGACGGACCCAGAATGAGAGAGAGAGAGAGAGAGAGAGAGAGAGACTGCATAAAACAGTGACCAAAATATCCTGCCTTACACAACGAGTCACGTGGGTGGCTTCTGGAGATGAAGGAGGAGGAGGAGTAGGAGGAAGAGTGATGCTGAGGAGAGGATGAGGGAGGATGAGATAGATAAGACAGGGGGAGGAAGATTGAGAGAAGAAAGAGGGAGATGGGGAGGAGAAAGATGAATAAGCTGAGGGAGGAGGATGGCGAAGAGGAAGAAGAGGAGAGGAGATGGATGATAGAAGAGGAAGATGAGAAGGAACAGTGAGGAAGAATGAAGATGAAGAAAGAGGAAGACGAAGGGAGACGAGAAGGGAATAACTAGGGAGAGGGGAGAGGTGTAAGAGTGTGTGTGTGCGTGTAAGTTGAGTTAGATGGGGGGGGTGAGAGGTGTGTGGGGGTGAGAGGTGTGTGTGGGGGTCAGAGAGAGGGAGGGGTGTGTTGGGTAGAGGTGTGTGGGAGGGGTGGGTGGGCGAGGGTGTGTTGGGAGGTGGCGAGAATGTGTGAGAGGAGTGGGGGCATGAGAGGGAGGAGGGTGAGAGGAGTGGGGCATGAGAGGGAGTGGGGCGTGAGAGGGAGGAGGTGAGAGGGACCAGGGTGTGTGCGAGGTGGCAGGCAGAGGCTAAGACAAAATTTTCCTAGATTTAACAAATTATTTTCATATTGTCTTAACCTTTCATTGTTTTTAAAGGAAGAGAAACACTGTCTGCATGACCCACACTAACCCATGACCCACACCACCTGCATGACCCACACTAACCCATGACCCACACCACCTGCATGACCCACGCTAACCCATGACCCACGCTAACCCATGACCCACACTAACCCATGACCCACACCACCTGCATGACCCACACTACCAGCATAACCCACACTACGCCATGCTCTAAATAGGTCAAGTATATTATTACGACACAGTTCCTCAGAGATGACAGTGGTGAACACATTACCTTCCAAGACGTCTTGCAGGAAGGTGTGAAGTAGGTTAGGTGGAGGATGTTGGTATAAAGTGCCGATTCATCTTTTGGCACTAAACGAAGGCTGGTAAATGCTGGTGCCACAAAGAGGTGTGTGTGTGTGTGTGTGTGTGTGTGTGTGTGTGTGTGTGTGTCACCTATCCAAATTCTCTTTTTGCTTAAATTCTAAACTATCACTTCAACACATACCACTCCACGAGGTCACCTACGCAGCAACGGTGACACACACACACATACCACACTTTCTCACTCTCTCTATGCGTCTGACTCATGGGTTAAGGTGCGTCAGAGCACAGGTGAACCCATGATATGAGCCCACCTGTCACGTCTGCCCCCCCCCCTTATGACATCATCACAAGACCACTTCTTTTCCCTCAGGTCGGCACAGGTGTTCGTGGTACTTGTATTTTCTCTGACCCCTGCAAAGGTTGTATGACTCACTATACACACAGGTGACGAATAACATGTGTAAATACGATACAGGTGTGTGTGTCAGGTGTAATTAGTATATTGGTAGATGTTGAGGCGAACTACATACTGTACAACGCTGTGTGGGTGTGACCTCTCTCCGCCTCTGTCTCTCAGTTGTGTTTCCCCCCCAACCCCTCTCCTCCCTCTCGCTATCCCTCCCTCAAATCTCTATACCCTCCCTACACCCAAGCCTCCTCCCCCCTCCCGCCCCCTCCCTCTCTCCCTATCCACCTGACTCACCTCTTCCCTCCCCACCCCTTCCTCCTCCTCCTTCCTCACTGCAGTACACCCCCTCACACAGGGTCTCTACACCTGGTCGGAACAGAGAGGGTCAGCCCGGAACCACCATCAGCTGACCACGTGGGGTGACGGAGGCTGCTGGCGTGTGTGTGGTGGTGACCTTGGCTTCAGGGGGGGCGTGCTGTACTGTACCAAGACCTTCACAATTAATGGATTCGTGGCCAGGGTTTGGAAACTGATAGACATCCAGTACTTTTACCCGCCTTAACTTGTCACTGTTGCGGGTAAACTACTGCTACTTGTTGGCCTTCAGGTACTGTCGACGAGTACTTCCTTATTACCCACCAAGTACTTCCCTGATTACTACCCTAGCTACTTTCTGACTACTACACTAACAACCTCCTAATTACTACCATCAACTACGTCAGATCAAACACTTAAAAACCTAATTACGAAAAACGCGAGGGTGCAGAAGCCGAGTGGATACAGTATTCAACCCCCGTCCACAGGTTCAGTGGTTCGCGTCCAGGGCATCCAGTAGTGAATATCTTCCCTTGACTTTAAAAAGATAAGGATATGAACTCAATCCAACCCACCGTCAACCACACCTCCCCCTGGTGACCCGGTGTATTACTGTGAGTTATATAAGGTTGGGTCACCACAGTAGCTCCTCCCCGGGGGTACACTACTTCACGTCACATTACCTTACTGACATAACTATGCCACTAATAAACGGAAGTATCTCAAATCTAGTAAACAGTTTAAGTGATAAATTACCACCACACACACATATACATATTGAAACTTGATTACAAAGGTCACTACAGGTGTATTGGTTGACCCAGGTGAAGGCAGGTCTTATTTTCACACCCAATCAGCACCTCTCATTAACCTGTCCAATCTATATTTGTGCCTTTAATTAACTCCCTGTTCCATTTGTACACCTGGATTATTATCACCCTTTACTCTACGTCTCTTAAAAGGGTTTGTCTGTCTGTGTGTGTGTCTGTCTGTCTGTCTGTCTGTCTGTGTGTCTGTCTGTCTGTGTGTCTGTCTGTCTGTCTGTCTGTCTCTGGGACATATAAACACACAGACTTGCCAAATCAACACAGTACTCTCCATCCAACCCAGGATTACTCCCTCCTCCAACACAGCACTCCACCCCTCCTCCAACACAACACTCCTCCCTCCTCCAACACAACACTCCCCCAACACAGCACTCCTCTCCTTCTCCAACACAACACTCCCCCTCCTCCAACACAACACTCCCCCTCCTCCAACACAACACTCTCCCTCCTTCAACACAACACCTACTCCCTCCTAAAGGCTTCCGGGGGTCTTTCTGAAGGTTTACAACATAATTCCTAAAGGTTTCCAAATTGTTTCCTCAAGGCTTCTACCTGCTGGGTGTGCCTCTCGGCCCTCACAACTCTCTTCCAGGAATTAAATGACGTGGAGACTGAAGCTGATTATTGTTATTGTTATTGATGTTGTTGATGATGTTATTTATTGTTATTGATGTTGTTATTGATGTTATTTATTGTTATTGATGTTGTTATTGATGTTATTTATTGTTATTGATGTTGTTAATGATGTTATTTATTGTTATTGATGTTGTTATTAATTTTATTTATTGTTATTGATGTTGTTATTTATTGTTATTGTTGTTGATGCTGTTATTGTTGTTGTTTATGATGTTATTGTTGCTGTTGATGTTTTTATTGATGTTATTGATGATGTTATTGTTGTTGTTGTTATTGTTGTTGTTATAATCAGGAGAGCTTATAGTTTATATATATATACATAACGTAACAATCCATATTAACCTCCATTGCACTTAAGGAAGGTGCCAAGTAGTGCCAAAACTGTCACCCTGACCTTTTTGACCCCCTCGTGACCTCTTGACCTACGAGAGAGGTCATGAGAGGTCAAGGTTATTATAGATTAAAATTTTGACCTTTGTACCTCTTTCTGTTCTTAAATTATGTAGTGGAGAGAGAGAGAGAGAGAGAGAGAGAGAGAACGCTTGTCAGGCCGCTCAGTCAACACCACCCAAGCCACCCAGTCAACACCACCCAAGCCACCCAGTCAACACCACCCAAGCCACCCAATCAACACCACCCAAGCTACCCAGTCAACACCACCCAAGCCACCCAGTCAACACCACCCAAGCCACCCAGTCAACACCACCCAAGCCACCCAGTCAACACCACCCAAGCCACCCAGTCAACACCACCCAACCCAGAAGAGAAACAAAACAGTCATGCAAAAAATAATTATATCCTCATTCCATTACACAACCTTTTCAAAATCAGTCCTAATTCATTTTGCATCTCACTGTATTGACTCTGAATATCAAAATGGCATTAAATTGGTCAAAGAAGTTGTAATTACGTACGAGTTAAGTATAAATTAAGAGTAACGTCAATAATTCGTCCCCCTCCCCCCACTCCACGCTGGTAATTCACTTATTTCTAAATGGTAATCAGGAAATTAAACGAGACGTATTATTTAATTACTTAAAGGGGAAAAAAATTTCACTTAATATTTTTGAATGATAAGATTTGAATAATTTTTGAATATTTAATTTGTTTTTTCGATTTTTGTTTTTTTTCCGAGTAGGGAAGTGTAATTCGACCTTATATGAAAGAGTTAAGTTAAGTTAGGTTAGGTTAGGTTAGGGTAGGGTAGGTTAGGTTAGGGTAGGGTAGGTTAGGGTAGGGTAGGGTAGGGTAGGGTAGGTTAGGGTAGGGTAGGTTAGGTTAGGTTAACACGTACAACACCCGGATCTACACCCATAGCACTACCCGGATCCAGCCAATCATATTCCTGGGATACTACAAAAGCCTCAATCATTGGCTGTCAACTCTGCACTCGAGTCAAACACGATACCTTCATAAAAGAACACGAGTTACACCTCTCCCAGCCAATGATATCACCTTTCACAGTCACCCTAGGATATGATTGGTGGATTAAATACCCCCTTACCTTATCTTCCAGGTGTAACTAATAACTGGCACATTAACGTCATATATACAGGTAGTTACCATTTATTTATTAGATAAGATATATAAACAAGATTAAGACGATCACCTGAAGATTAGACACCCAAGTTTATTTCACCAGACTGGGGTCTATTAGGACTGGGGTCTATTAGGACTGGGGTCTAGTAGGACTGGGGTCTAGTAGGACTGGGGTCTATTAGGACTGGGGTCTAGTAGGACTGGGGTCTAATAGGACTGGGGTCTAGTAGGACTGGGGTCTGTGGGACTGGGTCTGTGGGACTGGGGTCTAGTAGGACTGGGGTCTAGTGGGACTGGGGTCCTAGTGGGACTGGGGTCTCGTGGGACTGGGGTCTATTGGGACTGGGGTCTATTGGGACTGGGGTCTGTGGGACTGGGGTCTGTGGGACTGGGGTCTAGTGGGACTGGGGTCTAGTAGGACTGGGGTCTAGTGGGACTGGGGTCGTAGAACTTCAGGGGTCTGAAATGGGACTGGGGTCTAGTAGGACTGGGGTCTAGTAGGACTGGGGTCTAGTAGGACTGGGGTCTAGCAGGACTTAGTGTGTATTAGGATTAGGGGTCTAATATGACAGCAGTCTAATGGAACTGGGGTCTAATAGAACTGGGGTCTAATCGGACTGGGGCCACTGTAACCAGTCAATACAACCACCTATTACCCTGTGTCCAGATTATACAGTTCAAACAGTCACTCAAGGTGCAACACAGTTATTACCTAGAAACAATACGAATATTACTTGAGTTACCGGTTTAATATATAAGAGAAAACGCGACCTTCCCTGCATCAAAGAAAACCAAGGAGAGCAACAAGTGGGTTTAAGTCGTAGATTTAGGTTAATAAGCCTCTAAATCAATACTTACACGTGGGTTTTGAGTATATTATGATGGTGAAAGATCTATCATGCCTCATTAATAAATAAAAATATTAAAATTCTTATCATACGTTTGGCTACACCACCCCCACTCACTCTTGCTTTCGATGGCGGGAAAACCGGGACAGCCTCTCCCTCCCTCCCTCCCTCCCAATCTCTCTCTCTCTCTCCCTCCCTCCCAATCTCTCTCTCTCTCTCTCTCTCTCTGACGTAATAAAGTCAGTGTTTATGTACTTTTATAATGGTGAAACATCCTCTCTTATATTTAATTAACATACGAGAAATAATGATAACTATTATCAAACCAACGCAAACTTGATACTGACGGACATATTTATTATTATTATTATTATTATTATTGGCAGCCAGAAGTGTGAGGAGATGAGGGAGTTAAGCTTAAAAGAGGCGGGGAACAACATGCAACGACACGCAACATGCAACATTCAAGCATACAACACACATATACATAAAACATACAGTAACATACAACAGTCAAGCACCACGCTAAACGCCCCCCTGTACATCCTGCTTCACTTCCTGTTGCGTGCATGAATACTCTCTGACACACACACACACACACACACACACACACACACACACACACACACACACACACACACACACACACACACACACACACACGTTAATTAATGACGAAGACCCCATTTTATTTAAACAATTTCATGGTATATATATGGATATTATATGAGGTTGGTTGGGCATATCCAGGTATATTTTAGACAGACAGGTGCCCAAGATGCCCACTGTGGGGGTATTCTGTGGGGGTGACAGTGCCGTGTCATGTGGTCAGGTCATCATATAGACGGCACGGCACTCTGACCTGAAGTGCTTAGAGCCGCCAGCACCGCTAATAACACTGTAATAATGTGAACACGGTAACATAATGGCGTAGGTTACCTGGGATGGCGTAGGTCACCTTAATTAGGAATATTAACCGTAACCCAGGAAATTAACTCTTCCCAGACTCAGGTAGTAAATTAGGGAGCCGCAGTACTGTACCTGTCTCTACCTGAACCACCCAAACATAACCAGCCCCACCCCCCACCCACCCCCCCACCCCCCAACACACCTGAAAAATAATTAAATAAGTCATAATTAAGTTGATTATGGTCTCGATCAATAATCCGAGACCAAGGATAACAAGAAAACGAGATCTAAGTTCTTGAAACCAGAGAGAAGTAACTAACACAAAATACCATGTACTCACCACTAGGTTCTCCACCGTCGGTATATTTACAACTCATCCATCGCTTACCTGGAAAAAAAAAAAAATTAAGGTATATATTGAAAAATTTAACCCAGAAACAAAATATTAATATTGATAAATGGACGATGGATTTTGACAACCCTACCGAGACAACAGGAGTCACAGTGTTCATTCTGAGACTCATCGATCACCCCGAGTCCAGATAGTTTATTGGAATTAATGTAAAAAATCGATTATCACGTATCTAAACAAAATAAAATTAACGAATAAGG
The DNA here is from genome assembly GCF_018991925.1 of Homarus americanus. Classification (NCBI taxonomy): domain Eukaryota; kingdom Metazoa; phylum Arthropoda; class Malacostraca; order Decapoda; family Nephropidae; genus Homarus; species Homarus americanus. The sequence continues at coordinate 159,809 of NW_024735035.1, forward strand.
AAGTAGACCAGAGAGGGAATAAAAACAACACAACAGAGGATAATAAGAGAGAAGTGATAAAACAGACAGACGCACAAAGACATTTAAAGATAAAGGAATGATTTTCTTTTCAGGTGTATACAACCTTACCTGTCGGCTGCATGGTGGACACTAATGACAGGTGAGCTAACCGTACCACACACACACACACAG